>NW_027514893.1:0-110780 GCF_048772815.1 Callospermophilus lateralis
CACCAAATTTTGTTCTTCTAGATTGAAGCGTTCGTCTACAGTAGCAGTTTTTATATTTAGGTTTCCCTCTGTTCTCTCCTATATAGTTAGATGAATTTGGAACTCAAATCCAACATGGTTCAACGTAGCTCTTGGAAACTTGACAATATAAAGAAGTTCTCAGTTTTTTCTCTATAGTTTGTTTCATTTTCAAGTAGCCCTAGGCACAGACTGTGGAAAAGCACTTTCATCCAGAGGGGCAGCCAAGCTTCTAAGAATTTACGAGTTTCCGATTTTCCAGCAAATATTTTTTCACCCAATCTTGATGATCCTTGGTGGTAATGATCAGTTCACAAATCCCACTTGGCTCACCAAATTTTGTTCTTCTAGGTTGAAGCGTTCGCCTACAGTAGCAGTTTTTATATTTAGGTTTCCCTCTGCTCTCTCCTATATAGATAGATGAATTTGGAACTCTAAATCCAACATGGTTTGTAGTAGCTCTTTGAAACTTGACAAAATAAAGGAGTTCTCAGTTTTGTTCAATGGTTTGTTTCCTCTTCAAGTAGCCCTAGGCACAGTCTGTGGAAAAACACTTTCATTGAGAGGGGTTGCCAAGCTTCTAAGAATTAACGAGTTTCCGAAATACGAGCAAACACTTTTTCACCCAAACTTGATGATACTTGGTGGTAATGATCAGTACACAAATCCCTCTTAGCTCACCAAATTTTGTTCTTCTAGGTTGAAGCGTTCGTCTACAGTAGCAGTTTTTATATTTAGGTTTCCCTCTGCTCACTCCTGTATAGATAGATGAATTTGGAACTCTAAATCCAACATAGTTCGTAGAAGCTCTATGAAACTTGACAAAATATCGGAGTTCTCAGTTTTGTCTCTATGGTTTGTTTCCTCTTCAAGTAGCCCTAGTCACAGACTTCGGAAAAGCACTTTCATCGAGAGGGGTTGCCAAGCTTCTAAGAAATAACTAGTTTCCCAAATACCAGCAAATATTTTTTCACCCAATCTTGATGATACTTGGTGGTAATGATCAGTACACAAATCCCACTTGGCTCACCAAATTTTGTTCTTCTAGGTTGAAGCGTTCATCTGCAGTAGTAGTTTTTATATTTAGTTTTCCCTCTGTTCTCTCCTATATAGATAGATGAATTTGGAACTCTCAATGCAACATGGTTTGCAGTAGCTCTTTTAAACTTTACAAAATAAAGGAGTTCTCAGTTTTGTCTCTATGGTTTGTTTCCTCTTCAAGTAGCCCTAGGCACAGACTGTGGAAAAGCACTTTCATTGAGAGGGGTTGCCAAGCGTCTAAGAATTAACGATTTTCCGAAATACGAGCAAAAACTTTTTCACCCAAACTTGATGATACATAGTGGTAATGTTCAGTACACATATCCCACTTGGCTCACCAAATTCTGTTCTTCTAGGTTGAAGCATTCGTCTACAGTAGCAGTTTTTATATTTATGTTTCCCTCTGCTCACTCCTATATAGATAGATGAATTTGGAACTATAATCCAACATGGTTCTTAGAACCTCTTGAAACTTGACCAAATAAAGGAGTTCTCAGTTTTGTAGCTATGGTTTGTTTCCTGTTCAAGTAGCCCTAGGCATAGACTGTGGAAAAGCAATTTCATTGAGAGGGATTTCCAAGCTTCTAAGAATTAACGAGTTTCCGAAATACCAGCAAATATTTTTTCACCCAATCTTGATGATACTTGGTGATAATGATCAGTATACAAATCCCACTTGGCTCACCAAAATTTGTTCTTCTAGGCTGAAGCGTTCGTCTACAGTAGCAGTTTTTATATTTAGGTTTCCCTCTGCTCTCTCGTATATAGATAGATGAATTTGTAACTCTAAATCCACCATGGTTCGTAGTAGCTCTTTGAATCTTGACAAAATAAAGGAGTTCTCAGTTTTGTCGCTATGTTTTGTTTCCTCTTCAAGTAGCCCTAGGCATAGACAGTTGAAAATTACTTTCAATGAGAAGGGTTGCCAAGCTTCTAAGAATTAACGAGTTTCCGAAATACCAGGAAAAATTTTTTCACCTAATCTTGATGATACTTGGTGGTAATCATCAGTACACAAATCCCACTTGGCTCACCAAATTTTGTTCTTCTAGGTTGAAGCGTTCGTCTACAGTAGAAGTTTTTTTATTTAGGTTTCCCTCTGTTCTCTCCTATATAGCTAGATGAATTTGGAACTCTAAATCCAACATGGTTCGAAGTAGCTCTTGGAAACTTGACAATATAAAGAAGTTCTCAGTTTTTTCTCTATAGTTTGTTTCATTTTCAAGTAGCCCTAGGCACAGACTGTGGAAAAGCACTTTCATCGAGAGGGGCTGCCAAGCTTCTAAGAATTAACGAGTTTCCGATTTTCCAGCAAATATTTTTTCACCCAACTTGATGATCCTTGGTGGTAATGATCAGTTCACAAATTTCACTTGGCTCACCAAATTTTGTTCTTCTAGGTTGAAGCGTTCGCCTACAGTAGCAGTTTTTATATTTAGGTTTCCCTCTGCTCTCTCCTATATAGATAGATGAATTTGGAACTCTAAATCCAACATGGTTCATAGTAGCTCTTTGAAACTTGACAAAATAAAGGAGTTCTCAGTTTTGTCTCTATGGTTTGTTTCCTATTCAAGTAGCCCAAGGCACAGACTGTGGAAAAGCACTTTAATCGAGAGGGGTTGCCACGCTTCTAAGAATTAACGAGTTTTCGAAATACCAGCAAATATTTTTTTTAACCAATCTTGATGATACGTGGTGGTAATGATCAGTACTCAAATCCCACTTGTCCCACCAAAATTTGTTCTACTAGGTTGAAGCGTTCGTCTACAGTAGCAGTTTTTATATTTAGGTTTCCCTCTGTTGTCTCCTATATAGATAGATGAATTTGGAACTCTAAAACCACCATGGTTCGTAGTAGCTCTTTGAAACTTGACAAAATAAAGGAGTTCTCAGTTTTGTCTCAATGGTTTGTTTCCTCTTCAAGTAGCCCTAGGCACAGACAGTTGAAAATTACTTTCATTGAGAAGGGTTGCCAAGCTTCTAAGAATTAACGAGTTTCCGAAATAACAGCAAAAATTTTTTCACCTAATCTTGATGATACTTGGTGGTAATGATCAGTACACAAATCCCACTTGGCTCAACAAATTTTGTTCTTCTAGGTTGAAGCGTTCGTCTACAGTAGCAGTTTTTATATTTAGGTTTCCCTCTGTTCTCTCCTATATAGTTAGATGAATTTGGAACTCAAATCCAACATGGTTCGAAGTAGCTCTTGGAAACTTGACAATATAAAGAAGTTCTCAGTTTTTTCTCTCTTGTTTGTTTCATTTTCAAGTAGCCCTAGGCACAGACTGTGGAAAAGAACTTTCATCGAGAGGGGCTGCCAAGCTTCTAAGAATTAACGATTTTCCGATTTTCCAGCAAATATTTTTCACCCAATCTTGATGATCCTTGGTGGTAATGATCAGTTCACAAATCCCACTTGGCTCACCAAATTTTGTTCTTCTAGGTTGAAGCGTTCATCTGCAGTAGTAGTTTTTATTTTTAGTTTTCCCTCTGTTCTCTCCTATATAGATAGATGAATTTGGAACTCTAAATGCAACATGGTTTGCAGTAGCTCTTTTAAACTTTACAAAATAAAGGAGTTCTCAGTTTTGTCCCTATGGTTTGTTTCCTCTTCAAGTAGCCCTAGGCACAGACTGTGGAAAAGCACTTTCATTGAGAGGTGTTGCCAAGCGTCTAAGAATTAACAAGTTTCCGAAATACGAGCAAAAACTTTTTCACCCAATCTTGATGATACATAGTGGTAATGTTCAGTACACAAATTCCACTTGGCTCACCAAATTTTGTTCTTCTAGGTTGAAGCGTTCGTCTACAGTAGCAGTTTTTATATTTAGGATTCCCTCTGCTCACTCCTATATAGATAGATGAATTTGGAACTATAATCCAACATGGTTCGTAGAAGCTCTTTGAAACTTGACAAAATAAAGGAGTTCTCAGTTTTGTAGCTACGGTTTGTTTCCTCTTCAAGTAACCCTAGGCACAGACTGTGGAAAAGCAATTTCATTGAGAGGGATTTCCAAGCTTCTAAGAATTAACGAGTTTCCGAAATACCAGCAAATATTTTTTCACCCAATCTTGATGATACTTGGAGATAATGATCAGTACACAAATCCCACTTGGCTCACCAAAATTTGTTCTTCTAGGTTGAAGCGTTCGTCTACAGTAGCAGTTTTTATATTTAGGTTTCCCTCTGTTGTCTCCTATATAGATAGATGAATTTGGAACTCTAAATCCACCATGGTTCGTAGTAGCTCTTTGAAACTTGACAAAATAAAGGAGTTCTCAGTTTTGTCTCAATGGTTTGTTTCCTTTTCAAGTAGCCCTAGGCACAGACAGTTGAAAATTACTTTCATTGAGAAGGATTGCCAAGCTTCTAAGAATTAACGAGTTTCCGAAATAACAGCAAAAATTTTTCCACCTAATCTTGATGATACTTGGTGGTAATGATCAGTACACAAATCTCACTTGGCTCACCAAATTTTGTTCTTCTAGATTGAAGCGTTCGTCTACAGTAGCAGTTTTTATATTTAGGTTTCCCTCTGTTCTCTCCTATATAGTTAGATGAATTTGGAACTCAAATCCAACATGGTTCAACGTAGCTCTTGGAAACTTGACAATATAAAGAAGTTCTCAGTTTTTTCTCTATAGTTTGTTTCATTTCAAGTAGCCCTAGGCACAGACTGTGGAAAAGCACTTTCATCCAGAGGGGCAGCCAAGCTTCTAAGAATTTACGAGTTTCCGATTTTCCAGCAAATATTTTTTCACCCAATCTTGATGATCCTTGGTGGTAATGATCAGTTCACAAATCCCACTTGGCTCACCAAATTTTGTTCTTCTAGGTTGAAGCGTTCGCCTACAGTAGCAGTTTTTATATTTAGGTTTCCCTCTGCTCTCTCCTATATAGATAGATGAATTTGGAACTCTAAATCCAACATGGTTTGTAGTAGCTCTTTGAAACTTGACAAAATAAAGGAGTTCTCAGTTTTGTTCAATGGTTTGTTTCCTCTTCAAGTAGCCCTAGGCACAGTCTGTGGAAAAACACTTTCATTGAGAGGGGCTGCCAAGCTTCTAAGAATTAACGAGTTTCCGAAATACGAGCAAACACTTTTTCACCCAAACTTGATGATACTTGGTGGTAATGATCAGTACACAAATCCCTCTTAGCTCACCAAATTTTGTTCTTCTAGGTTGAAGCGTTCGTCTACAGTAGCAGTTTTTATATTTAGGTTTCCCTCTGCTCACTCCTGTATAGATAGATGAATTTGGAACTCTAAATCCAACATAGTTCGTAGAAGCTCTATGAAACTTGACAAAATATCGGAGTTCTCAGTTTTGTCTCTATGGTTTGTTTCCTCTTCAAGTAGCCCTAGTCACAGACTTCGGAAAAGCACTTTCATCGAGAGGGGTTGCCAAGCTTCTAAGAAATAACTAGTTTCCCAAATACCAGCAAATATTTTTTCACCCAATCTTGATGATACTTGGTGGTAATGATCAGTACACAAATCCCACTTGGCTCACCAAATTTTGTTCTTCTAGGTTGAAGCGTTCATCTGCAGTAGTAGTTTTTATATTTAGTTTTCCCTCTGTTCTCTCCTATATAGATAGATGAATTTGGAACTCTCAATGCAACATGGTTTGCAGTAGCTCTTTTAAACTTTACAAAATAAAGGAGTTTCTCAGTTTTGTCTCTATGGTTTGTTTCCTCTTCAAGTAGCCCTAGGCACAGACTGTGGAAAAGCACTTTCATTGAGAGGGGTTGCCAAGCGTCTAAGAATTAACGATTTTCCGAAATACGAGCAAAAACTTTTTCACCCAAACTTGATGATACATAGTGGTAATGTTCAGTACACATATCCCACTTGGCTCACCAAATTCTGTTCTTCTAGGTTGAAGCATTCGTCTACAGTAGCAGTTTTTATATTTATGTTTCCCTCTGCTCACTCCTATATAGATAGATGAATTTGGAACTATAATCCAACATGGTTCTTAGAACCTCTTGAAACTTGACCAAATAAAGGAGTTCTCAGTTTTGTAGCTATGGTTTGTTTCCTGTTCAAGTAGCCCTAGGCATAGACTGTGGAAAAGCAATTTCATTGAGAGGGATTTCCAAGCTTCTAAGAATTAACGAGTTTCCGAAATACCAGCAAATATTTTTTCACCCAATCTTGATGATACTTGGTGATAATGATCAGTATACAAATCCCACTTGGCTCACCAAAATTTGTTCTTCTAGGCTGAAGCGTTCGTCTACAGTAGCAGTTTTTATATTTAGGTTTCCCTCTGCTCTCTCGTATATAGATAGATGAATTTGTAACTCTAAATCCACCATGGTTCGTAGTAGCTCTTTGAATCTTGACAAAATAAAGGAGTTCTCAGTTTTGTCGCTATGTTTTGTTTCCTCTTCAAGTAGCCCTAGGCATAGACAGTTGAAAATTACTTTCAATGAGAAGGGTTGCCAAGCTTCTAAGAATTAACGAGTTTCCGAAATACCAGGAAAAATTTTTTCACCTAATCTTGATGATACTTGGTGGTAATCATCAGTACACAAATCCCACTTGGCTCACCAAATTTTGTTCTTCTAGGTTGAAGCGTTCGTCTACAGTAGAAGTTTTTTTATTTAGGTTTCCCTCTGTTCTCTCCTATATAGCTAGATGAATTTGGAACTCTAAATCCAACATGGTTCGAAGTAGCTCTTGGAAACTTGACAATATAAAGAAGTTCTCAGTTTTTTCTCTATAGTTTGTTTCATTTTCAAGTAGCCCTAGGCACAGACTGTGGAAAAGCACTTTCATCGAGAGGGGCTGCCAAGCTTCTAAGAATTAACGAGTTTCCGATTTTCCAGCAAATATTTTTTCACCCAACTTGATGATCCTTGGTGGTAATGATCAGTTCACAAATTTCACTTGGCTCACCAAATTTTGTTCTTCTAGGTTGAAGCGTTCGCCTACAGTAGCAGTTTTTATATTTAGGTTTCCCTCTGCTCTCTCCTATATAGATAGATGAATTTGGAACTCTAAATCCAACATGGTTCATAGTAGCTCTTTGAAACTTGACAAAATAAAGGAGTTCTCAGTTTTGTCTCTATGGTTTGTTTCCTATTCAAGTAGCCCAAGGCACAGACTGTGGAAAAGCACTTTAATCGAGAGGGGTTGCCACGCTTCTAAGAATTAACGAGTTTTCGAAATACCAGCAAATATTTTTTTTAACCAATCTTGATGATACGTGGTGGTAATGATCAGTACTCAAATCCCACTTGTCCCACCAAAATTTGTTCTACTAGGTTGAAGCGTTCGTCTACAGTAGCAGTTTTTATATTTAGGTTTCCCTCTGTTGTCTCCTATATAGATAGATGAATTTGGAACTCTAAAACCACCATGGTTCGTAGTAGCTCTTTGAAACTTGACAAAATAAAGGAGTTCTCAGTTTTGTCTCAATGGTTTGTTTCCTCTTCAAGTAGCCCTAGGCACAGACAGTTGAAAATTACTTTCATTGAGAAGGGTTGCCAAGCTTCTAAGAATTAACGAGTTTCCGAAATAACAGCAAAAATTTTTTCACCTAATCTTGATGATACTTGGTGGTAATGATCAGTACACAAATCCCACTTGGCTCAACAAATTTTGTTCTTCTAGGTTGAAGCGTTCGTCTACAGTAGCAGTTTTTATATTTAGGTTTCCCTCTGTTCTCTCCTATATAGTTAGATGAATTTGGAACTCAAATCCAACATGGTTCGAAGTAGCTCTTGGAAACTTGACAATATAAAGAAGTTCTCAGTTTTTTCTCTCTTGTTTGTTTCATTTTCAAGTAGCCCTAGGCACAGACTGTGGAAAAGAACTTTCATCGAGAGGGGCTGCCAAGCTTCTAAGAATTAACGATTTTCCGATTTTCCAGCAAATATTTTTTCACCCAATCTTGATGATCCTTGGTGGTAATGATCAGTTCACAAATCCCACTTGGCTCACCAAATTTTGTTCTTCTAGGTTGAAGCGTTCATCTGCAGTAGTAGTTTTTATTTTTAGTTTTCCCTCTGTTCTCTCCTATATAGATAGATGAATTTGGAACTCTAAATGCAACATGGTTTGCAGTAGCTCTTTTAAACTTTACAAAATAAAGGAGTTCTCAGTTTTGTCCCTATGGTTTGTTTCCTCTTCAAGTAGCCCTAGGCACAGACTGTGGAAAAGCACTTTCATTGAGAGGTGTTGCCAAGCGTCTAAGAATTAACAAGTTTCCGAAATACGAGCAAAAACTTTTTCACCCAATCTTGATGATACATAGTGGTAATGTTCAGTACACAAATTCCACTTGGCTCACCAAATTTTGTTCTTCTAGGTTGAAGCGTTCGTCTACAGTAGCAGTTTTTATATTTAGGATTCCCTCTGCTCACTCCTATATAGATAGATGAATTTGGAACTATAATCCAACATGGTTCGTAGAAGCTCTTTGAAACTTGACAAAATAAAGGAGTTCTCAGTTTTGTAGCTACGGTTTGTTTCCTCTTCAAGTAACCCTAGGCACAGACTGTGGAAAAGCAATTTCATTGAGAGGGATTTCCAAGCTTCTAAGAATTAACGAGTTTCCGAAATACCAGCAAATATTTTTTCACCCAATCTTGATGATACTTGGAGATAATGATCAGTACACAAATCCCACTTGGCTCACCAAAATTTGTTCTTCTAGGTTGAAGCGTTCGTCTACAGTAGCAGTTTTTATATTTAGGTTTCCCTCTGTTGTCTCCTATATAGATAGATGAATTTGGAACTCTAAATCCACCATGGTTCGTAGTAGCTCTTTGAAACTTGACAAAATAAAGGAGTTCTCAGTTTTGTCTCAATGGTTTGTTTCCTTTTCAAGTAGCCCTAGGCACAGACAGTTGAAAATTACTTTCATTGAGAAGGATTGCCAAGCTTCTAAGAATTAACGAGTTTCCGAAATAACAGCAAAAATTTTTCCACCTAATCTTGATGATACTTGGTGGTAATGATCAGTACACAAATCTCACTTGGCTCACCAAATTTTGTTCTTCTAGATTGAAGCGTTCGTCTACAGTAGCAGTTTTTATATTTAGGTTTCCCTCTGTTCTCTCCTATATAGTTAGATGAATTTGGAACTCAAATCCAACATGGTTCAAAGTAGCTCTTGGAAACTTGACAATATAAAGAAGTTCTCAGTTTTTTCTCTATAGTTTGTTTCATTTTCAAGTAGCCCTAGGCACAGACTGTGGAAAAGCACTTTCATCCAGAGGGGCAGCCAAGCTTCTAAGAATTTACGAGTTTCCGATTTTCCAGCAAATATTTTTTCACCCAATCTTGATGATCCTTGGTGGTAATGATCAGTTCACAAATCCCACTTGGCTCACCAAATTTTGTTCTTCTAGGTTGAAGCGTTCGCCTACAGTAGCAGTTTTTATATTTAGGTTTCCCTCTGCTCTCTCCTATATAGATAGATGAATTTGGAACTCTAAATCCAACATGGTTTGTAGTAGCTCTTTGAAACTTGACAAAATAAAGGAGTTCTCAGTTTTGTTCAATGGTTTGTTTCCTCTTCAAGTAGCCCTAGGCACAGTCTGTGGAAAAACACTTTCATTGAGAGGGGTTGCCAAGCTTCTAAGAATTAACGAGTTTCCGAAATACGAGCAAACACTTTTTCACCCAAACTTGATGATACTTGGTGGTAATGATCAGTACACAAATCCCTCTTAGCTCACCAAATTTTGTTCTTCTAGGTTGAAGCGTTCGTCTACAGTAGCAGTTTTTATATTTAGGTTTCCCTCTGCTCACTCCTGTATAGATAGATGAATTTGGAACTCTAAATCCAACATAGTTCTTAGAAGCTCTTTGAAACTTGACAAAATAAAGGAGTTCTCAGTTTTTTCTCTATGGTTTGTTTCCTCTTCAAGGAGCCCTAGGCACAGACTGTGGAAAAGCACTTTCATCGAGAGGGGTTGCCAAGCTTCTAAGAAATAACTAGTTTCACAAATACCAGCAAATATTTTTTCACCCAATCTTGATGATACTTGGTGGTAATGATCAGTACACAAATCACACTTGGCTCACCAAATTTTGTTCTTCTAGGTTGAAGCGTTCATCTGCAGTAGTAGTTTTTATATTTAGTTTTCCCTCTGTTCTCTCCTATATAGATAGATGAATTTGGAACTCTAAATGCAACGTGGTTTGCAGTAGCTCTTTTAAACTTTACAAAATAAAGGAGTTCTCAGTTTTGTCTCTATGGTTTGTTTCCTCTTCAAGTAGCCCTAGGCACAGACTGTGGAATAGCACATTCATTGAGAGGGGTTGCCAAGCGTCTAAGAATTAACGAGTTTCAGAAATACGAGTAAAAACTTTTACACCCAATCTTGATGATACATAGTGGTAATGTTCAGTACACAAATCCCACTTGGCTCACCAAATTTTGTTCTTCTAGGTTGAAGCGTTCGTCTACAGTAGCAGTTTTTATATTTATGTTTCCCTCTGCTCACTCCTATATAGATAGATGAATTTGGAACTATAATCCAACATGGTTCGTAGAAGCTCTTTGAAACTTGACAAAATAAAGGAATTCTCAGTTTTGTCTCAATGGTTTGTTTCCTCTTCAACGAGCCCAAGGCACAGATTGTGGAAAAGCACTTTCATCGAGAGGGGTTGCCAAGCTTCTAAGAAATAACTAGTTTCCCAAATACCAGCAAATATTTTTTCACCCAATCTTGATGATACTTTGTGGTAATGATCAGTGCACAAATCCCACTTGGCTCACCAAATTTTGTTCTTCTAGGTTGAAGCGTTCATCTGCAGTAGTAGTTTTTATTTTTAGTTTTCCCTCTGTTCTCTCCTATATAGATAGATGAATTTGGAACTCTAAATGCAACATGGTTTGCAGTAGCTCTTTTAAACTTTACAAAATAAAGGAGTTCTCAGTTTTGTCCCTATGGTTTGTTTCCTCTTCAAGTAGCCCTAGGCACAGACTGTGGAAAAGCACTTTCATTGAGAGGTGTTGCCAAGCGTCTAAGAATTAACAAGTTTCCGAAATACGAGCAAAAACTTTTTCACCCAATCTTGATGATACATAGTGGTAATGTTCAGTACACAAATTCCACTTGGCTCACCAAATTTTGTTCTTCTAGGTTGAAGCGTTCGTCTACAGTAGCAGTTTTTATATTTAGGATTCCCTCTGCTCACTCCTATATAGATAGATGAATTTGGAACTATAATCCAATATGGTTCGTAGAAGCTCTTTGAAACTTGACAAAATAAAGGAGTTCTCAGTTTTGTAGCTACGGTTTGTTTCCTCTTCAAGTAACCCTAGGCACAGACTGTGGAAAAGCAATTTCATTGAGAGGGATTTCCAAGCTTCTAAGAATTAACGAGTTTCCGAAATACCAGCAAATATTTTTTCACCCAATCTTGATGATACTTGGAGATAATGATCAGTACACAAATCCCACTTGGCTCACCAAAATTTGTTCTTCTAGGTTGAAGCGTTCGTCTACAGTAGCAGTTTTTATATTTAGGTTTCCCTCTGTTGTCTCCTATATAGATAGATGAATTTGGAACTCTAAATCCACCATGGTTCGTAGTAGCTCTTTGAAACTTGACAAAATAAAGGAGTTCTCAGTTTTGTCTCAATGGTTTGTTTCCTTTTCAAGTAGCCCTAGGCACAGACAGTTGAAAATTACTTTCATTGAGAAGGATTGCCAAGCTTCTAAGAATTAACGAGTTTCCGAAATAACAGCAAAAATTTTTCCACCTAATCTTGATGATACTTGGTGGTAATGATCAGTACACAAATCTCACTTGGCTCACCAAATTTTGTTCTTCTAGATTGAAGCGTTCGTCTACAGTAGCAGTTTTTATATTTAGGTTTCCCTCTGTTCTCTCCTATATAGTTAGATGAATTTGGAACTCAAATCCAACATGGTTCAAAGTAGCTCTTGGAAACTTGACAATATAAAGAAGTTCTCAGTTTTTTCTCTATAGTTTGTTTCATTTTCAAGTAGCCCTAGGCACAGACTGTGGAAAAGCACTTTCATCCAGAGGGGCAGCCAAGCTTCTAAGAATTTACGAGTTTCCGATTTTCCAGCAAATATTTTTTCACCCAATCTTGATGATCCTTGGTGGTAATGATCAGTTCACAAATCCCACTTGGCTCACCAAATTTTGTTCTTCTAGGTTGAAGCGTTCGCCTACAGTAGCAGTTTTTATATTTAGGTTTCCCTCTGCTCTCTCCTATATAGATAGATGAATTTGGAACTCTAAATCCAACATGGTTTGTAGTAGCTCTTTGAAACTTGACAAAATAAAGGAGTTCTCAGTTTTGTTCAATGGTTTGTTTCCTCTTCAAGTAGCCCTAGGCACAGTCTGTGGAAAAACACTTTCATTGAGAGGGGTTGCCAAGCTTCTAAGAATTAACGAGTTTCCGAAATACGAGCAAACACTTTTTCACCCAAACTTGATGATACTTGGTGGTAATGATCAGTACACAAATCCCTCTTAGCTCACCAAATTTTGTTCTTCTAGGTTGAAGCGTTCGTCTACAGTAGCAGTTTTTATATTTAGGTTTCCCTCTGCTCACTCCTGTATAGATAGATGAATTTGGAACTCTAAATCCAACATAGTTCTTAGAAGCTCTTTGAAACTTGACAAAATAAAGGAGTTCTCAGTTTTTCTCTATGGTTTGTTTCCTCTTCAAGGAGCCCTAGGCAAGACTGTGGAAAAGCACTTTCATCGAGAGGGGTTGCCAAGCTTCTAAGAAATAACTAGTTTCACAAATACCAGCAAATATTTTTTCACCCAATCTTGATGATACTTGGTGGTAATGATCAGTACACAAATCACACTTGGCTCACCAAATTTTGTTCTTCTAGGTTGAAGCGTTCATCTGCAGTAGTAGTTTTTATATTTAGTTTTTCCCTCTGTTCTCTCCTATATAGATAGATGAATTTGGAACTCTAAATGCAACGTGGTTTGCAGTAGCTCTTTTAAACTTTACAAAATAAAGGAGTTCTCAGTTTTGTCTCTATGGTTTGTTTCCTCTTCAAGTAGCCCTAGGCACAGACTGTGGAAAAGCACATTCATTGAGAGGGGTTGCCAAGCGTCTAAGAATTAACGAGTTTCAGAAATACGAGTAAAAACTTTTACACCCAATCTTGATGATACATAGTGGTAATGTTCAGTACACAAATCCCACTTGGCTCACCAAATTTTGTTCTTCTAGGTTGAAGCGTTCGTCTACAGTAGCAGTTTTTATATTTATGTTTCCCTCTGCTCACTCCTATATAGATAGATGAATTTGGAACTATAATCCAACATGGTTCGTAGAAGCTCTTTGAAACTTGACAAAATAAAGGAGTTCTCAGTTTTGTCTCAATGGTTTGTTTCCTCTTCAACGAGCCCAAGGCACAGATTGTGGAAAAGAACTTTCATCGAGAGGGGTTGCCAAGCTTCTAAGAAATAACTAGTTTCCCAAATACCAGCAAATATTTTTTCACCCAATCTTGATGATACTTTGTGGTAATGATCAGTGCACAAATCCCACTTGGCTCACCAAATTTTGTTCTTCTAGGTTGAAGCGTTCATCTGCAGTAGTAGTTTTTATTTTTAGTTTTCCCTCTGTTCTCTCCTATATAGATAGATGAATTTGGAACTCTAAATGCAACATGGTTTGCAGTAGCTCTTTTAAACTTTACAAAATAAAGGAGTTCTCAGTTTTGTCCCTATGGTTTGTTTCCTCTTCAAGTAGCCCTAGGCACAGACTGTGGAAAAGCACTTTCATTGAGAGGTGTTGCCAAGCGTCTAAGAATTAACAAGTTTCCGAAATACGAGCAAAAACTTTTTCACCCAATCTTGATGATACATAGTGGTAATGTTCAGTACACAAATTCCACTTGGCTCACCAAATTTTGTTCTTCTAGGTTGAAGCGTTCGTCTACAGTAGCAGTTTTTATATTTAGGATTCCCTCTGCTCACTCCTATATAGATAGATGAATTTGGAACTATAATCCAACATGGTTCGTAGAAGCTCTTTGAAACTTGACAAAATAAAGGAGTTCTCAGTTTTGTAGCTACGGTTTGTTTCCTCTTCAAGTAACCCTAGGCACAGACTGTGGAAAAGCAATTTCATTGAGAGGGATTTCCAAGCTTCTAAGAATTAACGAGTTTCCGAAATACCAGCAAATATTTTTTCACCCAATCTTGATGATACTTGGAGATAATGATCAGTACACAAATCCCACTTGGCTCACCAAAATTTGTTCTTCTAGGTTGAAGCGTTCGTCTACAGTAGCAGTTTTTATATTTAGGTTTCCCTCTGTTGTCTCCTATATAGATAGATGAATTTGGAACTCTAAATCCACCATGGTTCGTAGTAGCTCTTTGAAACTTGACAAAATAAAGGAGTTCTCAGTTTTGTCTCAATGGTTTGTTTCCTTTTCAAGTAGCCCTAGGCACAGACAGTTGAAAATTACTTTCATTGAGAAGGATTGCCAAGCTTCTAAGAATTAACGAGTTTCCGAAATAACAGCAAAAATTTTTCCACCTAATCTTGATGATACTTGGTGGTAATGATCAGTACACAAATCTCACTTGGCTCACCAAATTTTGTTCTTCTAGATTGAAGCGTTCGTCTACAGTAGCAGTTTTTATATTTAGGTTTCCCTCTGTTCTCTCCTATATAGTTAGATGAATTTGGAACTCAAATCCAACATGGTTCAAAGTAGCTCTTGGAAACTTGACAATATAAAGAAGTTCTCAGTTTTTTCTCTATAGTTTGTTTCATTTTCAAGTAGCCCTAGGCACAGACTGTGGAAAAGCACTTTCATCCAGAGGGGCAGCCAAGCTTCTAAGAATTTACGAGTTTCCGATTTTCCAGCAAATATTTTTTCACCCAATCTTGATGATCCTTGGTGGCAATGATCAGTTCACAAATCCCACTTGGCTCACCAAATTTTGTTCTTCTAGGTTGAAGCGTTCGTCTACAGTAGCAGTTTTTATATTTAGGTTTCCCTCTGCTCTCTCCTATATAGATAGATGAATTTGGAACTCTAAATCCAACATGGTTTGTAGTAGCTCTTTGAAACTTGACAAAATAAAGGAGTTCTCAGTTTTGTCTCAATGGTTTGTTTCCTCTTCAAGTAGCCCTAGGCACAGTCTGTGGAAAAGCACTTTCATTGAGAGGGGTTGCCAAGCTTCAAAGAATTAACGAGTTTCCGAAATACGAGCAAACACTTTTTCACCCAATCTTGATGATACATAGTGGTAATGTTCAGTATACAAATCCCACGTGGCTCACCAAATTATGTTCTTCTAGGTTGAAGCGTTCGTCTACAGTAGCAGTTTTTATATTTATGTTTCCCTCTGCTCACTCCTATATAGATAGATGAATTTGGAACTATAATCCAACATGGTTCGTAGAAGCTCTTTGAAACTTGACAAAATAAAAGAGTTCTCAGTTTTGTAGCTATGGTTTGTTTCCTCTTCAAGGAGCCCTAGGCACAGACTGTGGAAAAGCAATTTCAATGAGAGGGGTTGCCAAGCTTCTAAGAATTAACGAGTTTCTGAAATACCAGCAAATATTTTTTCACCCAATCTTGATGATACTTGGTGACAATGATCAGTACACAAATCCCACTTGGCTCACCAAATTTTGTTCTTCTAGGTGGAAGCGTTCGTCTACAGTAGCAGTTTTTATATTTAGGTTTCCCTCTGCTCTCTCCTATATAGATAGATGAATTTAGAACTCTAAATCCAACATGGTTGGTTGTAGCTCTTTGAAACTTGACAAAATAAAGGAGTTCTCAGTTTTGTCTCTATGGTTTGTTTCCTCTTCAAGTAGCCCTAGGCACAGAGTGTGGAAAAGCACTTTCATCGAGAGTGGTTGCCAAGCTTCTAAGAATTAACGAGTTTCCGAAATACCAGCAAATATTTTTTTACCCAATCTTGATGATACTTGGTGGTAATGATCAGTACACAAATCCCACTTGGCTCACCAAATTTTGTTCTTCTAGGTTGAAGCGTTCGTCTACAGTAGCAGTTTTTATATTTAGGTTTCCCTCTGCTCTCTCCTATATAGACAGATGAATTTGGAACTATATATCCAACATGGTTTGTAGTAGCTCTTTGAAACTTGACAAAATAAAGGAGTTCTCAGTTTTGTCTCTATGGTTTGTTTCCTCTTCAAGTAGCCCTAGGCACAGACAGTTGAAAATTACTTTAATTGAGAAGGGTTGCCAAGCTTCTAAGAATTAACCAGTTTCCGAAATACCAGCAAAAATTTTTTCACCTAATCTTGATGATACTTGGTGGTAATGATCAGTACACAAATCCCACTTGGCCCACCAAATTTGTTCTTCTAGGTTGAAGCGTTCGTCTACATTAGCAGTTTTTATATTTAGGTTTCCCTCTGTTCTCTCCTATATACAGAGATGAATTTGAAACTCTAAATCCAAGATGGTTCGTATTAGCTCTTGGAAACTTGACAATATAAAGGAGTTCTCTGTTTTTTCTCCATGGTTTGTTTCCTTTTCAAGTAGCCTCAGGCAAAGACTGTGGAAAAGCACTTTCATCGAGAGGAGCTACCAAGCTTCTAAGAATTAACCAGTTTCCGATATTCCAGCAAATATTTTTTCACCCAATCTTGATTATCCGTAGTGGTAATGATCAGTACACAACTCCAACTTGGCTCACCAAATTTTCTTCTTCTAGGTTGAAGCGTTCGTCTACAGTAGCAGTTTTTATATTTAGGTTTCCCTCTGTTCTCTCCTATATAGATAGATGAATATGGAACTCTAAATCCAACATGGTGTGTAGTAGCTCTTTGAAACTTGACAAAAAAAAGGAGTTCTCAGTTTTGTCTCTATGGTTTGTTTCCTCTTTAAGTAGCCCTATGCACAAACTGTGGAAAAGCACTTTCATTGAGAGGGGTTGCCAAGCTTCTAAGAATTATCGAGTTTACGAAATACCAGCACATATTTTTTCACCCAATCTTCAAGATACTTGGTGGTAATGATCAGTACACAAATCCCACTTGGCTCACGAAATTTTGTTCTTCTAGGTTGAAGCATTCGTGTACAGTAGCAGTTTTTATATTTAGGTTTCCCTCTGTTCTCTCCTATATAGATAGATGAATTTGGAACTCTAAATCCAACATGGTTTGTAGTAGCTCTTTGAAACTTGACAAAATAAAGGAGTTCTCAGTTTTTTCTCTATTCTTTGTTTCCTATTCAAGTAGCCCTATGCACAGACTGTGGAAAAGCACTTTCATTGAGAGAGGTTGCCAAGCTTCTAAGAATTAACGAGTTTCCGAAATACCAGCAAATATTTTTTCACCCAATCTTGATGATACTTGGTGGTAATGATCAGTTCACAAATCCCACTTGGCTCACCAAATTTTGTTCTTCTATGATGAAGCGTTCGTCTACAGTGTCAGTTTTTATATTTAGGTTTCCCTCTGTTGTCTCCTATATAGAGAGATGAATTTGGAACTCTAAATCCAACATGGTTCGTAGTAGCTCCTTGAAACTTGACAAAATAAAGGAGTTCTCAGTTTTGTCTCTATGGTTTGTTTCCTCTTCAAGGAGCCCTAGGCACAGACTGTGGAAAAGCACTTTCATCGAGAGGGGTTGCCAAACTTCTAAGAAATAACTAGTTTCCCAAATACCAGCCAATATTTTTTCACCCAATCTTGATGATACTTGGTGGTAATGATCAGTACACAAATCCCACTTGGCTCACCAAATTTTGTTCTTCTAGGTTGAAGCGTTCATCTGAAGTAGTAGTTTTTATATTTAGTTTTCCATCTGTTCTCTCCTATATAGATAGATGAATTTGGAACTCTAAATGCAACATGGTTTGCAGTAGCTCTTTTAAACTTTACAAAATAAAGGAGTTCTCAGTTTTGTCTCTATGGTTTGTTTCCTCTTCAAGTAGCCCTAGGCACAGACTGTGGAAAAGCACTTTCATTGAGAGGGGTTGCCAAGCGTCTAAGAATTAACGAGTTTCCGAAATACGATCAAAAACTTTTTCACCCAATCTTGATGATACATAGTGGTAATGTTCAGTACACAAATCTCACTTGGCTCACCAAATTTTGTTCTTCTAGGTTGAAGCGTTCGTCTATAATAGCAGTTTTTATATTTATGTTTCTCTCTGCTCACTCCTATATAGATAGATGAATTTGGAACTATAATCCAACATGGTTCGTAGAACCTCTTTGAAACTTGACAAAATAAAGGAGTTCTCAGTTTTGTAGCTATGGTTTGTTTCCTGTTCAAGTAGCCCTAGGCACAGACTGTGGAAAAGCAATTTCATTGAGAGGGATTTCCAAGCTTCTAAGAATTAACGAGTTTCCGAAATACCAGCAAATATTTTTTCACCCAATCTTGATGATACTTGGTGATAATGATCAGTACACAAATCCCACTTGGCTCACCAAAATTTGTTCTTCTAGGTTGAAGCGTTCGTCTACAGTAGCAGTTTTTATATTTAGGTTTCCCTCTGCTCTCTCGTATATAGATAGATGAATTTGTAACTCTAAATCCAACATGGTTCGTAGTAGCTCTTTGAATCTTGACAAAATAAAGGAGTTCTCAGTTTTGTCTCTATGGTTTGTTTCCTCTTCAAATAGCCCTAGGCATAGACAGTTGAAAATTACTTTCATTGAGAAGGGTTGCCAAGCTTCTAAGAATTAACGAGTTTCCGAAATACCAGGAAAAATTTTTTCACCTAATCTTGATGATACTTGGTGGTAATGATCAGTACACAAATCCCACTTGGCTCACCAATTTTTGTTCTTCTAGGTTGAAGCGTTCGTCTACAGTAGCAGTTTTTATATTTAGGTTTCCCTCTGCTCTCTCCTATATAGATAGATGAATTTGGAACTCTAAATCCAACATGGTTCATAGTAGCTCTATGAAACTTGACAAAATAAAGGAGTTCTCAGTTTTGTCTCTAGGGTTTGTTTCCTATTCAAGTAGCCCAAGGCACAGACTGTGGAAAAGCACTTTAATCGAGAGGGGTTGCCACGCTTCTAAGAATTAACGAGTTTCCGAAATACCAGCAAATATTTTTTTTAACCAATCTTGATGATACTTGGTGGTAATGATCAGTACACAAATCCCACTTTTCCCACCAAAATTTGTTCTACTAGGTTGAAGCGTTCGTCTACAGTAGCAGTTTTTATATTTGGCTTTCCCTCTGTTGTCTCCTATATAGATAGATGAATTTGGAACTCTAAAACCACCATGGTTCGTAGTAGCTCTTTGAAACTTGACAAAATAAAGTAGTTCTCAGTTTTGTCTCAATGGTTTGTTTCCTCTTCAAGTAGCCCTAGGCACAGACAGTTGAAAATTACTTTCATTGAGAAGGGTTGCCAAGCTTCTAAGAATAAACGAGTTTCCGAAATAATAGCAAAAATTTTTTCACCTAATATGATGATACTTGGTGGTAATGATCAGTACACAAATCCCACTTGGCTCACCAATTTTGTTCTTCTAGGTTGAAGCGTTCGTCTACAGTAAGCAGTTTTTATATTTAGGTTTCCTCTGTTCTCTCCTATATAGTTAGATGAATTTGGAACTCAATCCAACATGTTCGAAGTAGCTCTTGGAAACTTGACAATATAAAGAAGTTCTCAGTTTTTTCTCTATAGTTTGTTTCATTTTCAAGTAGCCCTAGGCACAGACTGTGGAAAAGCACTTTCATCGAGAGGGGCTGCCAAGCTTCTAAGAATTAACGAGTTTCCTATTTTCCAGCAAATATTTTTTCAACCCAATCTTGATGATCCTTGGTGGTAATGATCAGTTCACAAATCCCACTTCGCTCACCAAATTTTGTTCTTCTAGGTTGAAGCGTTCGCCTACACTAGCAGTTTTTATATTTAGGTTTCCCTCTGCTCTCTCCTATATAGATAGATGAATTTGGAACTCTAAATCCAACATGGTTTGTAGTAGCTCTTTAAAACTTGACAAAATAAAGGAGTTCTCAGTTTTTTCTCAATGTTTGTATCCTCTTCAAGTAGCCCTAGGCACAGTCTGTGGAAAACACTTTCATTGAGAGGGTTTGCCAAGCTTCTAAGAATTAACGAGTTTCCGAAAAACGAGCAAACACTTTTTCACCCAATCTTGATGATACTTGGTGGTAATGATCAGTACACAAATTCCTCTTAGCTCACCAATTTTTTTCTTCTAGGTTGAAGCGTTCGTCTACAGTAGCAGTTTTTATATTTAGGTTTCCCTCTGTTCACTCCTGTATAGATAGATGAATTCGGAACTCTAAATCCAACATAGTTCGTAGAAGCTCTTTGAAACTTGACAAAATAAAGGAGATCTCAGTTTTGTCTCTATGGTTTGTTTCCTCTTCAAGGAGCCCTAGGCACAGACTGTGGAAAAGCACTTTCATCGAGAGGGGTTGCCAAGCTTCTAACAAATAACTAGTTTCCCAAATACCAGCAAATATTTTTTCACCCAATCTTGATAATACTTGGTGGTAATGATCAGTACACAAATCCCACTTGGCTCACCAAATTTTGTTCTTCTAGGTTGAAGCGTTCATCTGCAGTAGTAGTTTTTATATTTAGTTTTCCCTCTGATCTCTCCTATATAGATAGATGAATTTGGATCTCTAAATCCAGCATGGATAGTAGTAATTCTTTGAAACTTGACAAAATAAAGGGAGTTTCTCAGTTTTGTCTCTATGGATTGTTTCCTCTTCAAGTAGCCCTAGGCACAGACTGTGGAAAAGCACTTTCATTGAGAGGGGTTGCCAAGCTGTCTAAGAATTAACGAGTTTCCGAAATACGAGCAAAAACTTTTTCACCCAATCTTGATGATACATAGTGGTAATGTTCAGTACACAAATCCCACTTGGCTCACCAAATTTTGTTCTTCTAGGTTGAAGCGTTCGTCTACAGTAGCAGTTTTATATTTATGTTTCCCTCTGCTCACTCCTATATAGATAGGTGAATTTGGAACACTAAATCCAACATGGTTCGTAGAAGCTCTTTGAAACTTCACAAAATAAGGAGTTCTCAGTTTTGTAGCTATGGTTTGTTTCCTCTTCAAGTAGCCCTAGGCACAGACTGTGGAAAAGCAATTTCATTGAGAGGGATTTCCAAGCTTCTAAGAATTAACGAGTTCCGAAATACCAGCAAATATTTTTTCACCCAATCTTGATGATACTTGGTGATAATGATCAGTACACAAATCCCACTTGGCTCACCAAAATTTGTTCTTCTAGGTTGAAGCGTTCGTCTACAGTAGCAGTTTTTATATTTAGGTTTCCCTCTGCTCTCTCGTATATAGACAGATGAATTTGTAACTCTAAATCCAACATGGTTCGTAGTAGCTCTTTGAATCTTGACAAAATAAAGGAGTTATCAGTTTTGTCTCTATGGTTTATTTACTCTTCAAGTAGCCCTAGGCACAGACAGATGAAAATTACTTTCATCGAGAGGGGCTGCCAAGCTTCTAAGAATTAACGAGTTTCCGATTTTCCAGCAAATATTTTTTCACCCATCTTGATGATCCTTGGTGGTAATGATCAGTTCACAAATCCCACTTGGCTCACCAAATTTTGTTCTTCTAGGTTGAAGCGTTCACCTACAGTAGCAGTTTTTATATTTAGGTTTCCCTCTGCTCTCTCCTATATAGATAGATGAATTTGGAACTCTAAATCCAACATGGTTCGTAGTAGCTCTTTGAAACTTGACAAAATAAAGGAGTTCTCAGTTTTTTCTCAATGGTTTGTATCCTCTTCAAGTAGCCCTATGCACAGTCTGTGGAAAAACACTTTCATTGAGAGGCGTTGCCAAGCTTCTAAGAATTAACGAGTTTCCGAAATACGAGCAAAAACTTTTTCACCCAATCTTGATGATACATAGTGGTAATGTTCAGTACACAAATCCCACTATTCTCACCAAATTTTGTTCTTCTAGGTTGAAGCGTTCGTCTACAGTAGCAGTTTTTATATTTAGGTTTCCCTCTGCTCACTCCTATATAGATAGATGAATTTGGAACTATAATCCAACATGGTTCGTAGAAGCTCTTTGAAACTTGACAAAATAAAGGAGTTCTCAGTTTTGTAGCTACGGTTTGTTTCCTCTTCAAGTAGCCTTCAGCACAGACTGTGGAAAAGCACTTTCATTGAGAGGGGTTGCCATGCTTCTAAGAATTAACGAGTTTCCGAAATACCAGCAAACATTTTTTCCCCCAATCTTGATGATCGTGGTGATAATGATCAGTACACAAATCCCACTTGGCTCACGAAATTTTGTTCTTCTAGGTTGAAGCGATCTTCTACAATAGCAGTTTTTATATTTAGGTTTCCCTCTGTACTCTCCTATATAGATAGATGAATTTGGAACTCTAAACCCAACATGGTTCGTATTAGCTCTTGGAAAGTTGACAATATAAAGGAGTACTCAGTTTTGTCTCTATGGTTTGTTTCCTTTTCAAGTAGCCTAGGCACAGACTGTGGAAAAGCACTTTCATTGAGAGGCATTGATAAGGTTCTAAGAATTAACGAGTTTCCGATATACCAGCAAATATTTTTTCACCCAATCTTGATGATACTTGGTCTTAATGATCAGTACACAAATCCCACTTGGCTCACCAAATTTTGTTTTTCTAGGTTGAAGCGTTCGTCTACAGTATCAGTTTTTATATTTAGGTTTCCCTCTGTTCTCTCCTATACAAATAGATTAATTTGGAACTCTAAATCCAACATGGTTAGTAGAAGCTCTTGGAAACTTGACAATATAAAAGAGTTCTCAGTTTTGTCTCTATGGTTTGTTTCCTCTTTAAGTAGCCCTAAGCACAGACTGTGGAAAAGCACTTTCATTGAGAGGGGTTGTCAAGCTTCTAAGAATTAACGAGATTCCGAAATACCAGCAAATATTTTTTCACCGAATCTTGATGATACTTGTTGGTAATGATCAGTACACAAATCCCACTTGGCTCACCAAATTTTGTTCTTCTAGATTGAAGCGTTCGTGTACAGTAGCAGTTTTTATATTCAGGTTTTCCTCTGTTCTCTCCTATATAGATAGATGAATTTGGAAATCTAAATCCAACATGGTTCGTAGTAGCTCTTTGAAACTTGACAAAGTAAAGGAGTTCTCAGTTTTGTCTCTATGGTTTTGTTTCCTCTTTAAGTAGCCCTAGGCAAAGACTGTGGAAAAGCACTTTCATTGAGAGGGGTTGCCAATCTTCTAAGAATTAACGAGTTTCCCAAATACCAGCAAATATTTTTCACCCAATCTTGATGATACTGGGTGGTAATGATCAGTACACAAATCCCACTTGGCTCAAAAAATTTTGTTCTTCTCGGTTGAAGCATTCATCTACAGTAGTAGTTTTTATATTTGGTTTTCCCACTGTTCTCTCCTATATAGATAGATGAATTTGGAACTCTAAATCCAACATGGTTTGTAGTAGCTCTTCGAAACTTTACAAAATAAAGGAGTTCTCAGTTTTGTCTCTATGGTTTGTTTCCTCTTCAAGTAGCCTTCAGCACAGACTGTGGAAAAGCACTTTCATTGAGAGGGGTTGCGAAGCTTCTAAGAATTAACGAGTTTCCGAAATACCAACAAATATTTTTTCACTCGATCTTGATGATACTTAGTGGTAATGATTAGTACACAAATCCCAATTGGCTCACGAAATTTTGTTCTTCTAGGTTGAAGCGTTCGTGTACAGTAACAGTTTTTATATTTAGGTTTCCATCTGTTCTCTCCTATATAGATAGATGAATTTGGAAGTCTAAATCCAACATCGTTTGTAGTAGCTCTTTGAAACTTTACAAAATAAAGGAGTTCTCAGTTTTGTCTCTATGGTTTGTTTCCTCTTCAAGTAGCCTTCAGCACAGACTGTGGAAAAGCACTTTCATTGAGAGGGGTGGCCAAGCTTCTAAGAATTAACGTGTTTCCGAAATACCAGCAAATATTTTTTCATCCA
This sequence comes from Callospermophilus lateralis, assembly GCF_048772815.1. Lineage (NCBI taxonomy): Eukaryota > Metazoa > Chordata > Mammalia > Rodentia > Sciuridae > Callospermophilus > Callospermophilus lateralis. The sequence continues at coordinate 23,996 of NW_027514893.1, forward strand.
ATCTTGATGATCGTGGTGATAATGATCAGTACACAAATCCCACTTGGCTCACCAAATTTTGTTTTTCTAGGGTGAAGCGTTCTTCTATAATAGCAGTTTTTATATTTAGGTTTCAATCGGTTCTCTCCTATATAGATAGATGAATTTGGAACTCTAAATCCAACATGGTTCGTAGTAGCTCTTGGAAAGTTGACAATATAAAGGAGTTCTCAGTTTTGTCTCTATGGTTTGTTTCCTTTTCAAGTAGACCTAGGCACAGACTGTGGAAAAGCACTTTCATTGAGAGGCGTTGCCAAGCTTCTTAGAATTAACGAGTTTCCGATATACCAGCAAATATTTTTTCACCCAATCTTGATGATACTTGATGGTAATGATCAGTACGCAAATCCCACTTGGCTCACCAATTTTTGTTTTTCTAGCTTGAAGCGTTCGTCTACAGTATCAGTTTTTATATTTGGGTTTCCCTCTGTTATCTCCTATATAAATAGATGAATTTGGAACTCTAAATCCAACATGGTTCGTAGTAGCTCATTGAAACTTGACAAAATAAAAGAGTTCTCAGTTTTATCTCTATGGTTTGTTTCCTCTTTAAGTAGCCCTAGGCACTGACTGTGGAATAGCACTTTCATTGAGAAGGGTTGAAAACCTTCTAAGAATTAACAATTTTCTGATATTACAGCAAATATTTTTTCACCCAATCTTGATGATCCTTGGTGGTAATGATCAGTACACAAATCCCACTTGGCTCAAAAAATTTTGTTCTTCTAGGTTGAAGCGTTCGTCTACAGTAGCAGTTTTTATATTTAGGTTTCCCTCTGCTCTCTCCTATATAGATAGATGAATTTGGAACTCTAAATCCAACATGGTTCGTAGTAGCTCTTTGAAACTTGACAAAATAAAGGGTTCTCAGTTTTGTCTCTATGGTTGGTTTCCTCTTCAAGTAGCACTAGGCACAGACTGTGGAAAAGCAATTTCATTGAGAGGGGTTGCCAAGCTTCTAAGAATTAACGAGTTTCCGAAACCAGCAAATATTTTTTCACCCAATCGTGATGATACTTGGTGGTAATGATCAGTACACAAATCCCACTTGGCTCACCAGATTTTGTTCTTCTAGGTTGAAGCGTTCGTCTACAGTAGCAGTTTTTATATTTATGTTTTCCTCTGTTCTCTCCTATATAGATAGATGAATTTGGAAATCTAACCAACATGGTTCGTAGTAGCTCTTTGAAACTTGACAAAATAAAGGAGTTCTCAGTTTTGTCTCTATGGTTTGTTTCCTCTTTAAGTAGCCCTAGGCAAAGACTGTGGAAAAGCACTTTCATTGAGAGGGGTTCCCAGCTTCTAAGAATTAACGAGTTTCCCAAATACCAGCAAATATTTTTCACCCAATCTTGATGATACTTGGTGGTAATGATCAGTACACAAATCCCACTTGGCTCAAAAGATTTTGTTCTTCTCGGTTGAAGCGTTCATCTACAGTAGTAGTTTTTATATTTAGTTTTCCCACTGTTCTCTCCTATATAGATAGATGAATTTGGAAGTCTAAATCCAACATCGTTTGTAGTAGCTCTTAGAAACTTTACAAAATAAAGGAGTTCTCAGTTTTGTATCTATGGTTTGTTTCCTCTTCAAGTAGCCTTCAGCACAGACTGTGGAAAAGCACTTTCATTGAGAGGGGTTGCCAAGCTTCTAAGAATTAACGTGTTTCCGTAATACCAGCAAATATTTTTTCATTCAATCTTGATGATCGTGGTGATAATGATCAGTACACAATCCCACTTGGCTCACCAAATTTTGTTTTTCTAGGGTGAAGCGTTCTTCTACAATAGCAGTTTTTATATTTAGGTTTCAATCGGTTCTCTCCTATATAGATAGATGAATTTGGAACTCTAAATCCAACATGGTTCGTAGTAGCTCTTGAAAGTTGACAATATAAAGGAGTTCTCAGTTTTGTCTCTATGGTTTGTTTCCTTTTCAAGTAGACCTAGGCACAGACTGTGGAAAAGCACTTTCATTGAGAGGCGTAGCCAAGCTTCTAAGAATTAACGAGTTTCCGACATACCAGCAAATATTTTTTCACCCAATCTTGATGATACTTGGTGGTAATGATCAGTACACAAATCCCACTTGGCTCACCAAATTTTGTTTTTCTAGCTTGAAGCGTTCGTCTACAGTATCAGTTTTTATATTTGGGTTTCCCTCTGTTATCTCCTATATAAATAGATGAATTTGGAACTCTAAATCCAACATGGTTCGTAGTAGCTCATTGAAACTTGACAAAATAAAAGAGTTCTCAGTTTTATCTCTATGGTTTGTTTCCTCTTTAAGTAGCCCTAGGCACTGACTGTGGAAAAGCACTTTCATTGAGAAGGGTTGCCAACCTTCTAAGAATTAACGAGTTTCTGATATTACAGCAAATATTTTTTCACCCAATCTTGATGATCCTTGGTGGTAATGATCAGTACACAAATCCCACTTGGCTCAAAATATTTTGTTCTTCTAGGTTGAAGCGTTCGTCTACAGTAGCAGTTTTTATATTTAGGTTTCCCTCTGCTCTCTCCTATATAGATAGATGAATTTGGAACTCTAAATCCAACATGGTTCGTAGTAGCTCTTTGAAACTTGACAAAAATAAAGGGGTTCTCAGTTTTGTCTCTATGGTTGGTTTCCTCTTCAAGTAGCCCTAGGCACAGACTGTGACAAAGCAATTTCATTGAGAGGGGTTGCCAAGCTTCTAAGAATTAACGGTTTCCGAAACCAGCAAATATTTTTTCACCCAATCTTGATGATACTTGGTGGTAATGATCAGTACACAAATCCCACTTGGCTCACCAGATTTTGTTCTTCTAGGTTGAAGCGTTCGTCTACAGTAGCAGTTTTTATATTTAGGTTTTCCTCTGTTCTCTCCTATATAGATAGATGAATTTGGAAATCTAAATCCAACATGGTTCGTAGTAGCTCTTTGAAACTTGACAAAATAAAGGAGTTCTCAGTTTTGTCTCTATGGTTTGTTTCCTCTTTAAGTAGCCCTAGGCAAAGACTGTGGAAAAGCACTTTCATTGAGAGGGGTTGCCAAGCTTCTAAGAATTAACGAGTTTCCCAAATACCAGCAAATATTTTCACCCAATCTTGATGATACTTGGTGGTAATGATCAGTACACAAATCCCACTTGGCTCAAAAAATTTTGTTCTTCTCTGTTGAAGCGTTCATCTACAGTAGTAGTTTTTATATTTAGTATTCCCACTGTTCTCTCCTATATAGATAGATGAATTTGGAACTCTAAATCCAACATGGTTTGTAGTAGCTCTTCGAAACTTTACAAAATAAAGGAGATCTCAGTTTTGTCTCTGTGGTTCGTTTCCTCTTCAAGTAGCCCTAGGCACAGACTGTGGAAAAGCACTTTCATTGAGAGGCGTTGCCAAGCTTCTTAGAATTAACGAGTTTCCGATATACCAGCAAATATTTTTCACCCAAACTTGATGATACTTGGTGGTAATGATCAGTACACAAATCCCACTTGGCTCACCAAATTTTGTTTTTCTAGCTTGAAGCGTTCGTCTACAGTATCAGTTTTTATATTTGGGTTTCCCTCTGTTATCTCCTATATAAATAGATGAATTTGGAACTCTAAATCCAACATGGTTCGTAGTAGCTCATTGAAACTTGACAAAATAAAGGAGTTCTCAGTTTTGTCTCTATGGTTTGTTTCCTCTTTAAGTAGCCCTAGGCACAGACTGTGGAAAAGCACTTTCATTGAGAAGGGTTGCCAAGCTTCTAAGAATTAACGAGTTTCCGAAATACGAGCAAACACTTTTTCACAAAATCTTGATGAAACTTGGTGGTAATTATCAGTACACAAATCCCACTTGGCTCACCAAATTTTGTTCTTCTAGGTTGAAGCGTTCGTCTACAGTAGCAGTTTTTATACTTAGGATTCCCTCTGCTCTCTCCTGTATAGATAGATGATTTGGAACTCTAAATCCTTCATGGTTCGTAGTATCTCTTTGAAACTTGACAAAATAAAGGAGTTCTCAGTTTTGTCTCTATGGTTTGTTTCCTCTTCAAGTAGCCCTAGGCACAGACTGTGGAAAATCAATTTCATTGAGAGGGGTTGCCAAGCTTCTAAGAATTAAAGAGTTTCCGAAACCAGCAAATATTTTTTCACCCAATCTTGATGATACTTGGTGGAAATGATCAGTACACAAATCCCACTTGGCTCACCAAATTTTGTTCTTCTAGGTTGAAGCGTTCGTCTACAGTAGCAGTTTTTATATTTAGGTTTTTGTCTGTTCTCTCCTATATAGATAGATGAATTTGGAAATCTAAATCCAACATGGTTCGTAGTAGCTCATGGAAACTTGACAAAATAAAGGAGTTCTCAGGTTTGTTTCTATGGTTTGTTTCCTCTTTAAGTACCCCTAGTCAAAGACTTTGGAAAAGCACTTTCATTGAGAGGGGTTGCCAAGCTTTTAAGAATTAAGGAGTTTCCCATATACCAGCAAAAATTTTTCACCCAATTTTGATGATACTTGGTGGTAATGATCAGTACACAAATCACACTTGGCTCAAAAAATTTGGTTCTTCTCGGTTGAAGCGTTCATCTACAGTAGTAGTTTTTATATTTAGTTTTCCCACTGTTCTCCCCTATATAGATAGATGAATTTGGAACTCTAAATCCAACATGGTTTGTAGTAGCTCTTTAAACTTTACAAAATAAAGGAGTTCTCAGTTTTGTCTCTATGGTTTGTTTCCTCTTCAAGTAGACTTCAGCACAGACTGTGGAAAAGCACTTTCCTTGAGAGGGGTTGCCAAGCTTCTAAGAATTAACGAGTTTCCAAAATACCAGAAAATATTTTTTCACCCGATCTTGATGATACTTGGTGGTAATGATTAGTACAGAAATCCCACTTGGCTCACGAAATTTTGTTCTTCTAGGTTGAAGCGTTCGTGTACAGTAGCAGTTTTTATATTTAGGTTTCCTTCTGTTCTCTCCTATATAGATAGATGAATTTGGAAGTCTAAATCCAACATCGTTTGTAGTAGCTCTTTGAAACTTTACAAAATAAAGGAGTTCTCAGTTTTGTCTTTATTGTTTGTTTCCTCTTTAAGTAGCCTTAGGCACAGACTGTGGAAAAGCACTTTCATTGAGAGGCGTTGCCAAGCTTCTAAGAATTAACGAGTTTCCGATATACCAGCAAATATTTTTTCACCCAATCTTGATGATACTTGGTGGTAATGATCAGTACACAAATCCCACTTGGCTCACCAAATTTTGTTTTTCTAGCTTGAAGCGTTCGTCTACAGTATCAGTTTTTATATTTGGGTTTCCCTCTGTTATCTCCTATATAAATAGATGAATTTGGAACTCTAAATATAACATGGTTCGTAGTAGCTCATTGAAACTTGACAAAATAAAAGAGTTCTCAGTTTTATCTCTATGGTTTGTTTCCTCTTTAAGTAGCCCTAGGCACAGACTGTGGAAAAGCACTTTCATTGAGAAGGGTTGCCAACCTTCCTAGAATTAACGAGTTTCCGATATTCAAGCAAATATTTTTTCACCCAAACTTGATGATCCTTGGTGGTAATGATCAGTACACAAATCCCACTTGGCTCAAGAAATTTTGTCCTTCTAGGTTGAAGCGTTCGTCTACAGTAGCATTTTTATATTTAGGTTTCCCTCTGCTCTCTCCTATATAGATAAATGAATTTGGAACTCTAAATCCAACATGGTTCGTAGTAGCTCTTTGAAACTTGACAAAATAAAGGGGTTCTCAGTTTTGTCTCTATGGTTGGTTTCCTCTTCAAGTAGCCCTAGGCACAGACTGTGGAAAAGCAATTTCATTGAGAGGGGTTGCCAAGCTTCTAAGAATTAAAGAGTTTCCGAAACCAGCAAATAATTTTCACCCAATCTTGATGATACTTGGTGGTAATGATCAGTACACAAATCCCACTTGGCTCACCAAATTTTGTTCTTCTAGGTTGAAGCGTTCGTCTACAGTAGCAGTTATTATATTTAGGTTTTCCTCTGTTCTCTCCTATATAGATAGATGAATTTGGAAATGTAAATCCAATATGGTTCGTAGTAGCTCTTTGAAACTTGACAAAATAAAGGAGTTCTCAGTTTTGTCTCTATGGTATGTTTCCTCTTTAAGTAGCCCTAGGCAAAGACTGTGGAAAAGCACTTTCATTGAGAGGGGTTGCCAAGCTTCTAAGAATTAACGAGTTTCTCAAATACCAGCAAATATTTTTCACCCAATCTTAACGATACTTGGTGGTAATGATCAGTACACAAATCCCACTTGGCTCAAAAAATTTTGTTCTTCTCGGTTGAAGCGTTCGTCTACAGTAGTAGTTTTTATATTTAGTGTTCCCACTGTTCTCCCCTATAGAGAGAGATGAATTTGGAACTCTAAATCCAACATGGTTTGTAGTAGCTCTTTGAAACTTTACAAAATAAAGGAGTTCTCAGTTTTGTCTCTGTGGTTTGTTTCCTCTTCAAGTAGCCTTCAGCACAGACTGTGGAAAAGCACTTTCATTGAGAGGGGTTGCCATGCTTCTACGAATTAAGGATTTTCCGAAATACCAGCAAACATTTTTTCCCCCAATCTTGATGATCGTGGTGATAATGATCAGTACACAAATCCCACTTGGCTCACCAAATTTTGTTCTTCTAGGTTGAAGCGATCTTCTACAATAGCAGTTTTTATATTTAGGTGTCCCTCTGTACTCTCCTATATAGATAGATGAATTTGGAACTCTAAACCCAACATGGTTCGTAGTAGCTCTTTTAAACTTGACAAAATAAAGGAGTTCTCAGTTTTGTCTCTTTGGTTTGTTTCCTCTTCAAGTAGCCCTAGGCACAGTCTGTGGAAAAGCAATTTCATTGAGATGGGTTGCCAAGCTTCTAAGAATTAACGAGTTTCCGAAATACCAGAAAATATTTTTTTACCCAATCTTGATGATACTTGGTGCTAATGATCAGTACACAAATCCCACTTGGCTCACCAAATTTTGTTCTTCTAGTTTGAAGCGTTCATCTACAGTAGCAGTTTTTATATTTAGGTTTCCTCTGCTCTCTCCTATGTAGATAGATGAATTTGGAACTCTAAATCCAACATGGTTCGTAGTGGCTGTTTGAAACTTGACAAAATAAAGGAGTTCTCAATTTTGTCTCTATGGTTTGTTTCCTCTTCAAGTAACCCTAGGCACAGACTGTGGAAAAGCAATTTTATTGAGAGGGGTTGCCAAGCTTCTAAGAATTAACGAGTTTCCGAAATACCTGCAAATATTTTTTCACCCAATCTTGATGATACTTGGTGGTAATGATCAGTAGACAAAACCCACTTGGCTCACCAAATTTTGTTCTTCTAGGTTGAAGCTTCGTCTACAGTAGCAGTTTTTATATTTAGGATTCCCTCTGCTCTCTCCTATATAGATAGATGAATTTGGAACTCTAAATCCTTCATGGTTCGTAGTATCTCTTTGAAACTTGACAAAATAAAGGAGTTCTCAGTTTTGTCTCTATGGTTTGTTTCCTCTTCAAGTAGCCCTAGGCACAGACTGTGGAAAAGCAATTTCATTGAGAGGGGTTGCCAAGCTTCTAAGAATTAACGAGTTTCCGAAATACCAGCAAATATTTTTTCACCCAATGTTGATGATACTTGGTGGTAATGATCAGTACACAAATCCCACTTGGCTCACCAAATTTTGTTCTTCTAGGTTGAAGCGTTCGTCTACAGTAGCAGTTTTTATATTTAGGTTTCCGTCTGTTCTCTCCTATATAGATAGATGAATTTGGAACTCTAAATCCAACATGGTTCGTTGTAGCTCTTTGAAACTTGACAAAATAAAGGAGTTCTCAGTTTTGTCTCTATGGTTTGTTTCCTCTTCAAGTAGCCCTAGGCACAGTCTGTGGAAAAGCAATTTCATTGAGAGGGGTTGCCAAGCTTCTAAGAATTAACGAGTTTCCGAAATACCAGAAAATATTTTTTTACCCAATCTTGATGATACTTGGTGGTAATGATCAGTACCCAAATCCCACTTGGCTCACCAAATTTTATTCTTCTAGTTTGAAGCGTTCGTCTACAGTAGCAGTTTTTATATTTAGGTTTCCCTCTGCTCTCTCCTATATGGATAGATGAATATGGAACTCTAAATCCAACATGGTTTGTAGTAGCTCTTTGAAACTTGACAAAATAAAGGAGTTCTCAGTTTTGTCTCTATGGTTTGTTTCCTCTTCAAGTAGCCCTTGGCACAGACTGTGGAAAAGCAATTTTATTGAGAGGGGTTGCCAAGCTTCTAAGAATTAACGAGATTCCGAAATACCAGAAAATATTTTTTCACCCAATCTTGATGATACTTGGTGGTAATTATCAGTACACAAATCCCACTTCGCTCACCAAATTTTATGTTTCTAGGTTGAAGCGTTCGTCTACAGTAGAAGTTTTTATATTTAGGTTTCCCTCTGTTCTCTCCTATATAGATAGATGAAATTGGAACTCTAAATCCAACTGGTTCGTAGTAGCTCTTTGAAACTTGAGAAAATAAAGGGGTTCTCAGTTTTGTCTCTATGGTTTGTTACCTCTTCATGTAGCCCTATTCACAGACTGTGGAAAAGCAATTTCATTGAGAGGGGTTGCCAGGCTTCTAAGAATTAACGAGTTTCCGAAATACCAGCAAGAATTTTTTCACCCAATCTTGATGATACTTGGTGGTAATGATCAGTACACAAATCCCACTTGATTCACCAAATTTTGTTCTTCTAGGTTGAAGCGTTTGTCTACAGTAGCAGTTTTTATATTTAGGATTCCCTCTGTTCTCTCCTATATAGATAGATGAATTTGGTACTCTAAATCCAACATGGTTCGTAGAAGCTCAAGTAACTTGACAAAATAAAGGAGTTCTCAGTTTTGTCTCTATGGTTTGTTTCCTCTTCAAGTAGCCCTAAGCACAGACTGTGGAAAAGCACTTTCATTGAGAGGGGTTGCCAAGCTTCTAAGACTTAACGAGTTTCCGAAATACCTGCAAATATTTTTTAACCGAATCCTGATGATACTTGGTGGTAATGATCAGTAGACAAAACCCACTTGGCTCACCAAATTTTGTTCTTCTAGGTTGAAGCCTCGTCTACAGTAGCAGTTTTTATATTTACGATTCCCTCTGCTCTCTCCTATATAGATAGATGAATTTGGAACTCTAAATCCTTCATGGTTCGTAGTATCTCTTTGAAACTTGACAAAATAAAGGAGTTCTCAGTTTTGTCTCTATGGTTTGTTTCCTCTTCAAGTAGCCCTAGGCACAGACTGTGGAAAAGCACTTTCATTGAGAGGGGTTTCCAACCTTCTAAGAATTAACGAGTTTCCGAAATACCAGCAAATATTTTTTCACCCAATGATGATGATACTTGGTGGTAATGATCAGTACACAAATCCCACTTGGCTCACCAAATTTTGTTCTTCTAGGTTGAAGCGTTCGTCTACAGTAGCAGTTTTTATATTTAGGTTTCCCTCTGTTCTCTCCTATATAGATAGATGAATTTGGAACTCTAAATCCAACATGGTTCGTTGAAGCTCTTTGAAACTTGACAAAATAAAGGAGTTCTCAGTTTTGTCTCTATGGTTTGTTTCCTCTTCAAGTAGCCCTAGGCACAGTCTGTGGAAAAGCAATTTCATTGAGAGGGGTTGCCAAGCTTCTAAGAATTAACGAGTTTCCGAAATACCAGAAAATATTTTTTTACCCAATCTTGATGATACTTGGTGGTAATGATCAGTACCCAAATCCCACTTGGCTCACCAAATTTTGTTCTTCTAGGTTGAAGCGTGCGTATACAGTAGCAGTTTTTATATTTAGGTTTCCCTCTGCTCTCTTCTATATAAATAGATGAATTTGTAACTCTAAATCCAACATGGTTCGTAGTAGCTCTTTGAAACTTGACAAAATAAAGGAGTTCTCAGTTTTGTCTCTATGGTTTGTTTCCTCTTCAAGTAGCCCTAGGCACAGTCTGTGGAAAAGCAATTTCATTGAGAGGGGTTGCCAAGCTTCTAAGAATTAACGAGTTTCCGAAATACCAGAAAATTTTTTTTTACCCAATCTTGATGATAATTGGTGGTAATGATCAGTACACAAATCCCACTTGGCTCACCAAATTTTGTTTTTTTAGGTTGAAGCGTTCGTCTACAGTAGAAGTTTTTATATTTAGGTTTCCCTCTGTTCTCTCCTATATAGATAGATGAAATTGGAACTCTAAATCCAACTGGTTCGTAGTAGCTCTTTGAAACTTGAGAAAATAAAGGAGTTCTCAGTTTTGTCTCTATGGTTTGTTACCTCTTCATGTATCCCTAGGCACAGACTGTGGAAAAGCAATTTCATTGAGAGGGGTTGCCAAGCTTCTAAGAATTAACGAGTTTCCGAAATACCAGCAAGAATTTTTTCACCCAATCTTGATGATACTTGGTGGTAATGATCAGTACACAAATCCCACTTGATTCACCAAATTTTGTTCTTCTTTGTTGAAGCGTTCGTCTACAGTAGCAGTTTTTATATTTAGGATTCCCTCTGTTCTCTCCTATATAGATAGATGAATTTGGTACTCTAAATCCAACATGGTTCGTAGAAGCTCAAGTAACTTGACAAAATAAAGGAGTTCTCAGTTTTGTCTCTATGGTTTGTTTCCTCTTCAAGTAGCCCTAAGCACAGACTGTGGAAAAGCACATTCATTGAGAGGGGTTGCCAAGCTTCTAAGAATTAACGAGTTTCCGAAATACCAGCAAATATTTTTTCACCCAATCTTGATGACACTTGGTGGTAATGATCAGTACACAAATCCCACTTGGCTCACCGAATTTTGTTCTTCTAGGTTGAAGCGTTCGTCTACAGTAACAGTTTTTATATTTAGGTTTCCCTCTGTTCTCTCCTATATAGATAGATGAATTGGGAACTCTAAATCCAACATGGTTCGTAGTAGCTCTTTGAAACTTGACAAAATAAAGGAGTTCTCAGTTTTGTCTCTATGGTTTGTTTCCTCTTCAAGTAGCCCTAGGCACAGACTGTGGAAAAGCACTTTCATCGAGAGGGGTTGCCAAGCTTCTAAGAATTAACGAGTTTTCCAAATACCAGCAAATATCTTTCACCCAGTCTTGATGATACTTGGTGGTAATGATCAGTACACAAATCCCACTTGGCTCACCAAATTTTGTTCTTCTAGTTTGAAGCGTTCGTCTATAGTAGCTGTTTATATATTTAGGTTTCCCTCTGCTCTCTCCTATATAAATAGATGAATTTGTAACTCTAAATCCAACATGGTTCGTAGTAGCTCTTTGAAACTTGACAAAATAAAGGAGTTCTCAGTTTTGTCTCTATGGTTTGTTTCCTCTTCAAGTAGCCCTAGGCACAGTCTGTGGAAAAGCAATTTCATTGAGAGGGGTTGCCAAGCTTCTAAGAATTAACTAGTTTCCGAAATACCAGAAAATTTTTTTTACCCAATCTTGATGATAATTGGTGGTAATGATCAGTACCCAAATCCCACTTGGCTCACCAAATTTTATTCTTCTAGTTGGAAGCGTTCGTCTACAGTAGCAGTTTTTATATTTAGGTCCCCTGCTCTCTCCTATATATAGATGAATTTGGAACTCTAAATCCAACATGGTTCGTAGTGGCTCTTTGAAACTTGACAAAATAAAGGAGTTCTCAGTTTTGTCTCTATGGTTTGTTTCCTCTTCAAGTAACCCTAGGCACAGACTGTGGAAAAGCACTTTCATTGAGAGGGGTTGCCAAGCTTCTAAGAATTAACGAGTTTCCGAAATCCCTGCAAATATTTTTTCACCCAACTTGATGATACTTGGTGGTAATGATCAGTACACAAATCCCACTTGGCTCACCAAAATTTGTTCTTCTAGGTTGAAGCGTTCGTCTACAGTAGAAGTTTTAATATTTAGGTTTCCCTCTGCTCTCTCCTATATGGATAGATGAATATGGAACTCTAAATCCAACATGGTTTGTAGTAGCTCTTTGAAACTTGACAAAATAAAGGATTTCTCAGTTTTGTCTCTATGGTTTGTTTCCTCTTCAAGTAGCCCTAGGCACAGACTGTGGAAAAGCAATTTTATTGAGAGGGGTTGCCAAGCTTCTAAGAATTAACGAGATTCCGAAATACCAGAAAATATTTTTTCACCCAATCTTGATGATACTTGGTGGTAATGATCAGTACACAAATCCCACTTGGCTCACCAAATTTTATTTTTCTAGGTTGAAGCGTTCGTCTACAGTAGAAGTTTTTATATTTAGGTTTCCCTCTGTTCTCTCCTATATAGATAGTTGAAATTGGAACTCTAAATCCAACTGGTTCGTAGTAGCTCTTTGAAACTTGAGAAAATAAAGGAGTTCTCAGTTTCGTCTCTATGGTTTGTTACCTCTTCATGTAGCCCTATTCACAGACTGTGGAAAAGCAATTTCATTGCGAGGGGTTGCCAAGCTTCTAAGAATTAACGAGTTTCCGAAATACCAGCAAGAATTTTTTCACCCAATCTTGATGATACTTGGTGGTAATGATCAGTACACAAATCCCACTTGATTCACCAAATTTTGTTCTTCTAGGTTGAAGCGTTCGTCTACAGTAGCAGTTTTTATATTTAGGATTCCCTCTGTTCTCTCCTATATAGATAGATGAATTTGGTACTCTAAATCCAACATGGTTCGTAGAAGCTCAAGTAACTTGACAAAATAAAGGAGTTCTCAGTTTTGTCTCTATGGTTTGTTTCCTCTTCAAGTAGCCCTAAGCACAGACTGTGGAAAAGCACTTTCATTGAGAGGGGTTGCCAAGCTTCTAAGAATTAACGAGTTTCCGAAATACCTGCAAATATTTTTTGACCGAATCTTGATGATACTTGGTGGTAATGATCAGTAGACAAAACCCACTTGGCTCACCAAATTTTGTTCTTCTAGGTTGAAGCCTCGTCTACAGTAGCAGTTTTTATATTTAGGATTCCCTCTGCTCTCTCCTATATAGATAGATGAATTTGGAACTCTAAATCCTTCATGGTTCGTAGTATCTCTTTGAAACTTGACAAAATAAAGGAGTTCTCAGTTTTGTCTCTATGGTTTGTTTCATCTTCAAGTAGCCCTAGGCACAGACTGTGGAAAAGCACTTTCATTGAGAGCGGTTTCCAACTTTCTAAGAATTAACGAGTTTCCGAAATACCAGCAAATATTTTTTCACCCAATGTTGATGATACTTGGTGGTAATGATCAGTACACAAATCCCACTTGGCTCACCAAATTTTGTTCTTCTAGGTTGAAGCGTTCGTCTACAGTAGCAGTTTTTATATTTAGGTTTCCCTCTGTTCTCTCCTATATAGATAGATGAATTTGGAACTCTAAATCCAACATGGTTCGTTGAAGCTCTTTGAAACTTGACAAAATAAAGGAGTTCTCAGTTTTGTCTCTATGGTTTGTTTCCTCTTCAAGTAGCCCTAGGCACAGTCTGTGGAAAAGCAATTTCATTGAGAGGGGTTGCCAAGCTTCTAAGAATTAATGAGTTTCCGAAATACCAGAAAATATTTTTTTACCCAATCTTGATGATACTTGGTGGTAATGATCAGTACCCAAATCCCACTTGGCTCACCAAATTTTGTTCTTCTAGGTTGAAGCGTTCGTATACAGTAGCAGTTTTTATATTTAGGTTTCCCTCTGCTCTCTCCTATATAAATAGATGAATTTGGAACTCTAAATCCAACATGGTTCGTTGTAGCTCTTTGAAACTTGACAAAATATAGGAGTTCTCAGTTTTGTCTCTATGGTTTGTTTCCTCTTCAAGTAGCCATAGGCACAGACTGTGGAAAAGCACTTTCATCGAGAGGGGTTGCCAAGCTTCTAAGAATTAACGAGTTTTCCAAATACCAGCAAATATCTTTTCACCCAATCTTGATGATACTTGGTGGTAATGATCAGTCCACAAATCCCACTTGGCTCACCAAATATTGTTCTTCTAGGTTGAAGCGTTCGTCTATAGTAGCTGTTTTTATATTTAGGTTTCCGTCTGTTCTCTCCTATATAGATAGATGAATTTGGAACTCTAAATCCAACATGGTTCGTAGTAGCTCTTGGAAACTTGACAATATAAAGGAGTTCTCAGTTTTGTCTCTATTGTTTGTTTCCTGTTCAAGTAGCCCTAGGCACAGACTCTGAAAAGCACTTTCATCGAGAGGGGTTGCCAAACTTCTAAGAATTAACGAGTTTCCGATATACCAGCAAATATTTTAAACCAGTCTTGATGATACTTGGTGGTAATGATCAGTACACAAATCCCACTTGGCTCACCAAATTTTGTTCTTCTAGTTTGAAGCGTTCGTAGACAGTAGCAGTTTTTATATTTAGGTTTCCCTCTGCTCTCTCCTATATAAATAGATGTATTTGTAACTCTAAATCCAACATGGTTCGTAGTAGCTCTTTGAAACTTGACAAAATAAAGGAGTTCTCAGTTTTGTCTCTATGGTTTGTTTCCTCTTCAAGTAGCCCTAGGCACAGTCTGTGGAAAAGCAATTTCATTGAGAGGGGTTGCCAAGCTTCTAAGAATTAACGAGTTTCCGACATACCAGAAAATTTTTTTTTACCCAATCTTGATGATAATTGGTGGTAATGATCAGTACCCAAATCCCACTTGGCTCACCAAATTTTATTCTTCTAGTTTGAAGCGTTCGTCTACAGTAGCAGTTTTTATATTTAGGTCCTCTGCTCTCTCCTATATATAGATGAATTTGGAACTCTAAATCCAACATGGTTCGTAGTGGCTCTTTGAAACTTGACAAAATAAAGGAGTTCTCAGTTTTGTCTCTATGGTTTGTTTCCTCTTCAAGTAACCCTAGGCACAGACTGTGGAAAAGCACTTTCATTGAGAGGGGTTGCCAAGCTTCTAAGAATTAACGAGTTTCCGAAATCCCTGCAAATATTTTTTCACCCAACTTGATGATACTTGGTGGTAATGATCAGTACACAAATCCCACTTGGCTCACCAAATTTTGTTCTTCTAGGTTGAAGCGTTCGTCTACAGTAGCAGTTTTTATATTTAGGTTTCCCTCTGCTCTCTCCTATATAGATAGATGAATTTGGAACTCTAAATCCAACATGGTTCGTTGTAGCTCTTTGAAACTTGACAAAATAAAGGAGTTCTCAGTTTTGTCCCTATGGTTTGTTTCCTCTTCAAGTAGCCCTAGGCACAGTCTGTGGAAAAGCAATTTCATTGAGAGGGGTTGCCAAGCTTCTAAGAATTAACGAGTTTCCGAAATACCAGAAAATATTTTTTTACCCAATCTTGATGATACTTGGTGGTAATGATCAGTACCCAAATCCCACTTGGCTCACCAAATTTTATTCTTCTAGTTTGAAGCGTTCGTCTACAGTAGCAGTTTTTATATTTAGGTTTCCCTCTGCTCTCTCCTATATGGATAGATGAATATGGAACTCTAAATCCAACATGGTTTGTAGTAGCTCTTTGAAACTTGACGAAATAAAGGAGTTCTCAGTTTTGTCTCTATGGTTTGTTTCCTCTTCAAGTAGCCCTAGGCACAGACTGTGGAAAAGCAATTTTATTGAGAGGGGTTGCCAAGCTTCTAAAAATTAACGAGATTCTGAAATACCAGAAAATCTTTTTTCACCCAATCTTGATGATACTTGGTGGTAATGATCAGTACACAAATCCCACTTGGCTCACCAAATTTTATTTTTCTAGGTTGAAGCGTTCGTCTACAGTAGAATTTTTTATATTTAGGTTTCCCTCTGTTCTCTCCTATATAGATAGATGAAATTGGAACTCTAAATCCAACTGGTTCGTAGTAGCTCTTTGAAACTTGAGAAAATAAAGGAGTTCTCAGTTTTGTCTCTATGGTTTGTTACCTCTTAATGTAGCCCTATTCACAGACTGTGGAAAAGCAATTTCATTGAGAGGGGTTGCCAAGCTTCTAAGAATTAACGAGTTTCCGAAATACCAGCAAGAATTTTTTCACCCAATCTTGATGATACTTGGTGGTAATGATCAGTACACAAATCCCACTTGATTCACCAAATTTTGTTCTTCTAGGTTGAAGCGTTCGTCTACAGTAGCAGTTTTTATATTTAGGATTCCCTCTGTTCTCTCCTATATAGATAGATGAATTTGGTACTCTAAATCCAACATGGTTCGTAGAAGCTCAAGTAACTTGACAAAATAAAGGAGTTCTCAGTTTTGTCTCTATGGATTGTTTCCTCTTCAAGTAGCCCTAAGCACAGACTGTGGAAAAGCACTTTCATTGAGAGGGGTTGCCAAGCTTCTAAGAATTAACGAGTTTCCGAAATACCAGCAAATATTTTTTCACCCAATCTTGATGATACTTGGTGGTAATGATCAGTACACAAATCCCACTTGGCTCACCGAATTTTGTTCTTCTAGGTTGAAGCGTTCGTCTACAGTAACAGTTTTTATATTTAGGTTTCCCTCTGTTCTCTCCTGTATAGATAGATGAATTGGGAACTCTAAATCCAACATGGTTCGTAGTAGCTCTTTGAAACTTGACAAAATAAAGGAGTTCTCTGTTTTGTCTCTATGGTTTGTTTCTTCTTCAAGTAGCCCTAAGAACAGACTGTGGAAAAGCACTTTCATCGAGAGGGGTTGCCAATCTTCTAAGAATTAACGAGTTTTCCAAATACCAGCAAATATCTTTTCACCCAATCTTGATGATACTTGGTGGTAATGATCAGTGCACAAATCCCACTTGGCTCACCAAATTTTGTTCTTCTAGGTTGAAGCGTTCGTCTATAGTAGCTGTTTTTATATTTAGGTTTCCGTCTGTTCTCTCCTACATAGATAGATGAATTTGGAACTCTAAATCCAACATGGTTCGTAGATGCTCTTGGAAACTTGACAATATAAAGCAGTTCTCAGTTTTGTCTCTATTGTTTGTTTCCTTTTCAAGTAGCCCTAGGCACAGACTCTGAAAAGCACTTTCATCGAGAGGGGTTGCCAAGCTTCTAAGAATTAACGAGTTTCCGAAATACCAGCAAATACTTCTTTTACCCAATCTTGATGATACTTGGTGGTAATGATCAGTACACAAATCCCTCTTGGCTCACCAAATTTTGTTCTTCTAGTTTGAAGCGTTCATATACAGTAGCAGTTTTTATATTTAGGTTTCCCTCTGCTCTCTCCTATATAAATAGATGAATTTGTAACTCTAAATCCAACATGGTTCGTAGTAGCTCTTTGAAACTTGACAAAATAAAGGAGTTCTCAGTTTTGTCTCTATGGTTTGTTTCCTCTTCAAGTAGCCCTAGGCACAGTCTGTGGAAAAGCAATTTTATTGAGAGGGGTTGCCAAGCTTCTAAGAATTAACGAGTTTCCGAAATACCAGAAAATTTTTTTTTACCCAATCTTGATTATAATTGGTGGTAATGATCAGTACCCAAATCCCACTTGGCTCACCAAATTTTATTCTTCTAGGTGGAAGCGTTCGTCTACAGTAGCAGTTTTTATATTTAGGTCCTCTGCTCTCTCCTATATATAGATGAATTTGGAACTCTAAATCCAACATGGTTCGTAGTGGCTCTTTGAAACTTGACAAAATAAAGGAGTTCTCAGTTTTGTCTCTAGGGTTTGTTTCCTCTGCAAGTAACCCTAGTCACAGACTGTGGAAAAGCACTTTCATTGAGAGGGGTTGCCAAGCTTCTAAGAATTAACGAGTTTCCGAAATCCCTGCAAATATTTTTTCACCCAACTTGATGATACTTGGTGGTAATGATCAGTACACAAATCCCACTTGGCTCACCAAATTTTATTCTTCTAGGTTGAAGCGTTCGTGTACAGTAGCAGTTTTTATATTTAGGTTTCCCTCTGCTCTCTCCTATATAGATAGATGAATTTGGAACACTAAATCCAACATGGTTTGTAGTAGCTCTTTGAAACTTGACAAAATAAAGAAGTTCTCAGTTTTGTCTCTATGGTTTGTTTCCTCTTCAAGAAGCCCTAAGCAAAAACTGTGGAAAAGCACTTTTATTGAAAGGGGTTGCCAAGCTTACAACTTATTACGAGTTTCCGAAATACCAGCAAATATTTCTTCACCCAATCTGGATGATACGTGGTGGTAATGATCAGTACAGAAATCCCACTTGGCTCACCAAATTTTGTTCTTCTAGGTTGAAGCGTTCGTCTACAGTGGCAGTTTTTATATTTATGTTTCCCTCTGTTCTCTCCTATATAGATAGATGAAATTGGAACTCTAAATCCAACATGGTTCGTAGTAGATCTTTGAAACTTGACAAAACAAAGGAGTTCTCAGTTTTGTCTCTATGGTTTGTTACCTCTTCACGTAGCCTTTGGCACAGACTGTGGAAAAGCAATTTCATTGAGAGGGGTTGCCAAGCTTCTAAGAATTAACGAGTTTCCGAAACACCAGCAAGTATTTTTTCACCCAATCTTGATGATACTTGGTGGTAATGATCAGTACAGAAATCCCACTTGGCTCACCAAATTTTGTTCTTCTAGGTTGAAGCGTTCGTCTACAGTAGCAGTTTTTATATTTATGTTTCCCTCTGTTCTCTCCTATATAGATAGATGAATTTGGAACTCTAAATCCAACATTGTTCGTAGTGGCTCTTTGAAACTTGACAAAATAAAGGAGTTCTCATTTTTGTCTCTATTGTTTGTTTCCTCTTCAAGTAGCCCTAGGTACAGACTGTGGAAAAGCAATTTCATTGAGAGGGGGTGCCAAGCTTCTATGAATTAACGAGTTTCCAAAATTCCAGCAAATATTTTTTCACCCAATCTTGATGATACTTGGTGGTAATGATCAGTACACAAATCCCACTTGGCTCACCAAATTTTGTTCTTCTAGGTTGAAGCGTTCGTCTACAGTAGCAGTTTTTATATTTAGGTTTCCCTCTGTTCTCTCCTATATAGATAGATGAATTTGGAACTCTAAATCCAACATGGTTCATAGTAGCTCTTGGAAACTTGAAAATATAAAGGAGTTCTCAGTTTTGTCTCTATGGTTTGTTTCCTCTTCATAGCCCTAGGCACAGACTGTGGAAAAGCACTTTCATCGAGAGGGGTTGCCAAGCTTCTAAGAATTAACGAGTTTCCCAAATACCAGCAAATATTTTTCACCCAATCTTGATGATACTTGGTGGTAATGATCAGTACACAAATCCCACTTGGCTCACCAAATTTTGTTCTTCTAGGTTGAAGCGTTCGTCTACAGTAGCAGTTTTTATATTCACGTTTCCCTCTGTTCTCTCCTATATAGATAGATGAAATTGGAACTCTAAATCCAACATGGTTCGAAGTAGCTCTTTGAAACTTGACAAAATAAAGGAGTTCTCAGTTTTGTCTCTATGGTTTGTTACCTCTTCACGTAGCCCAAGGCACAGACTGTGGAAAAGCAATTTCATTGAGAGGGGTTGCCAAGCTTCTAAGAATTAACGAGTTTCCGAAATACCAGCAAGTATTTTTTCACCCAATCTTGATAATACTTGGTGCTAATGATCAGTACACAAATCCCACTTGGCTCACCAAATTTTGTTCTTCTAGGTTGAAGCGTTCCTCTACATTAGCAGTTTTTATATTTAGGTTTCCCTCTGTTCTCTAGTATAGAGATAGATGAATTTGAAACTCTAAATCCAACATGGTTCGTAGTAGCTCTTTGAAACTTGACAAAATAAAGGAGTTCTCAGTTTTGTCTCTATGGTTTGTTTCCTCTTCAAGTAGCCCTGAGCACAGATTGTGGAAAAGCACTTTCATCGAGAGGGGTTGCCAAGCTTCTAAAAATTAACGAGTTTCCAAAATTCCAGCAAATATTTTTTTACCCAATCTTGATGATACTTGGTGGTAATGATCAATACACAAATCCCACTTGGCTCACCAAATTTTGTTCTTCTAGTTTGAAGCGTTCGTCTAAAGTAGCAGTTTTTATATTTAGGTTTCCTCTGCTCTCTCCTATATAGATAGATGAATTGGAACTCTAAATCCAACATGGTTCATAGTAGCTCTTTGAAACTTGACAAAATAAAGGAGTTCTCAGTTTTGTCTCTTGGTTTGTTTCCTCTTCAAGTAGCCCTAGGCACAGACTGTGGAAAAGCAATTTCATTGAGAGGGGTTGCCAAGCTTAAAAGAATTAACGAGTTTCCGAAATACAAGCAAATATTTTTTCACCCAATCTTGATGATACTTGGTGGTAATGATCAGTACACAAATCCCACTTGGCTCACCAAATTTTGTTCTTCTAGGTTGAAGCGTTCGTGTACAGTAGCAGTTTTTATATTTAGGTTTCCCTCTGCTCTCTCCTATATAGATAGATTAATTTGGAACACTAAATCCTACATGGTTTGTAGTAGCTCTTTGAAACTTGACAAAATAAAGAAGTTCTCAGTTTTGTCTCTATGGTTTGTTTCCTCTTTAAGTAGCCCTAAGCACAGACTGTGTAAAAGCACTTTCATTGAGAGGGGTTGTCAAGCTTCTAAGAATTAACGAGTTTCCGAAATACCAGCAAATATTTTTTCACCCGATCTTGATGATACTTGGTGGTAATGATTAGTACACAAATCTCACTTGGCTCACGAAATTTTGTTCTTCTAGGTTGAAGCGTTCGTGTACAGTAGCAGTTTTTATATTTAGGTTTCCTTCTGTTCTCTCCTATATAGATAGATGAATTTGGAACTCTAAATCCAACATGGTTCGTAGTAGCTCTTTGAAACTTGAAAAAATAAAGGAGTTCTCAGTTTTGTCTCTATGGTTTGTTTATTCTTCATAGCCCTAAGCACAGACTGTGGAAAACCATTTCATCGAGAGGGGTTGCCAAGCTTCTAAGAATTAACGATTTTCCCAAACACCAGCAAATATTTTTCACCCAATCTTGATGATACTTGGTGGTAATTATCAGTACACAAATCCCACTTGGCTTACCAAATTTTGTTCTTCTAGGTTGAAGCGTTCATCTACAGTAGTAGTTTTTGTATTTAGTTTTCCCTCTGTTCTCTCCTATATAGATAGATGAATTTCGAACTCTAAATCCAACATGGTTTGTAGTAGCTCTTTGAAAATTTACAAAATAAAGGAGTTCTCAGTTTTGTCTCTATGGTTTGTTTCCTTTTCAAGTAGCCATAAGCACAGACTGTGGAAAAGCACTTTCATTGAGAGGGGTTGCCAAGCTTCTAAGAATTAACGAGTTTCCGAAATACCAGCAAATATTTTTTTCACCCAAACTTGATGATACTTGGTGGTAATGATCAGTACACAAATTCCACTTGGCTAACCAAATTTTGTTCTTCTAGGTTGAAGCGTTCGTCTACAGTAGCAGTTTTTATATTTAGGTTTTCCTCTGCTCTCTCCTATATAGTTAGATGAATTTGGAACTCTTAATCCAACATGGTTTGTAGTAGCTCTTTGAAAATTACAAAATAAAGGAGTTCTCAGTTTTGTCACTATGGTTTGTTTCCTCTTCAAGTAGCCTTAGGCACAGACTGTGGAAAAGAACTTTCATTGAGAGGGGTTCCCAAGCTTCTAAGAATTAACGAGTTTCCGAAATACGAGCAAACACTTTTTCACCAATCTTGATGATACTTGGTGGTAATGATAAGTACACAAATCCACTTGGCTCACCAAATTTTGTTCTTCTAGATTGAAGCGTTCGTCTACCGTAGCAGTTTTTATATTTAGGTATCCCTCTGCTCTCTCCGATATAGATAGATGAATTTGGAACTCTAAAACCAACATGGTTCGTAGGAGCTCTTTGAAACTTGACAAAATAAAAAAGTTCTCAGTTTTGTCTCCATGGTTTGTTTCCTCTAAAAATAGCCCTAAGCACAGACTCTGGAAAAGCAATTTCATTGAGAGGGGTTGCCAAGCTTCTAAGAATTAACGAGTTTCTGAAATACGAGCAAACACTTTTTCACCCAATCTTGATGATACTTGGTGGTAATGATAAGTACACAAATCCCACTTGGCTCACCAAATTTTGTTCTTCTAGATTGAAGCGTTCGTCTACCGTAGCAGTTTTTATATTTAGGTATCCCTCTGCTCTCTCCGATATAGATAGATGAATTTGGAACTCTAAAACCAACATGGTTCGTAGGAGCTCTTTGAAACTTGACAAAATAAAAAAGTTCTCAGTTTTGTCTCCATGGTTTGTTTCCTCTAAAAATAGCCCTAAGCACAGACTCTGGAAAAGCAATTTCATTGAGAGGGGTTGCCAAGCTTCTAAGAATTAACGAGTTTCCGAAATACCAGAAAATATTTTTTCACCCAATCTTGATGATACTTGGTGGTAATGATCAGTACAGAAATCCCACTTGGCTCACCAAATTTTGTTCTTCTAGGTTGAAACGTTCGTCTACAGTAGCAGTTTTTATATTTAGGTTTCCCTCTGCTCTCTCCTATATAGATAGATGAATTTGGAACTCTAAATAAAACATGGTTTGTAGTAGCTCTTTGAAACTTGACAAAATAAAGGAGTTCTCAGTTTTATCTCTATGGTTTGTTTGCTCTTCAAGTAGCCTTAGGCACAGACTGTGGAAAAGCACTTTCATTGAGATGGGTTGCCAAGTTTCTAAGAATTAACGAGTTTCCGAAATACGAGCAATCACTTTTTCACCCAATCTTGATGATACTTGGTGCTAATGATCAGTACACAAATCCCATTTGGCTCACCAAATTTTGTTCTTATAGGTTGAAGCGTTCGTCTACAGTAGCATTTTAATATTTAGGTTTCCTGTGCTCTCTCCTATATAGATAGATGAATTTGGAACTCTAAATCCAACATGGTTCGTAGTAGCTCTTTGAAACTTGACAAAATAAAGGAGTTCTCATTTTTGTCTCTATGGTTTGTTTCCTCTTCAAGTAGCCCTAGACACAGACTGTGGAAAAGCAATTTCATTGAGAGGGGTTGCCAAGCTTCTAAGAATTAACGAGTTTCCGAAATTCCAGCAAATATTTTTTCACCCAATCTTGATGATACTTGGTGGTAATGATCAGTACACAAATCCCACTTGTCTCACCAAATTTTGTTCTTCTAGGTTGAAACGTTCGTCTAGAGTAGCAGTATTTATATTTAGGTTTCCCACTGTTCTCTCTTATATAGATAGAAGAATTTGGAAATCTAAATCCAACATGGTTCTTAGTAGCTCTTTGAAACTTGACAAAATAAAGGAGTTCTGAGTTTTGTCTCTGTGGTTTGTTTCCTCTTCAAGTAGCCCTAGGCACAGACGGTGGAAAAGCACTTTCATTGAGAGGGGTTGCCAAGCTTCTAAGAATTAACGAGTTTCCGAAATACCAGCAAATATTTTTTTTACCCAATCTTGATGATACTTGGTGGTAATGATCAGTACACAAATCACACTTGGCTCACCGAAATTTGTTCTACTAGGTTGAAGCGTTCGTCTACAGTAGCAGTTTTTAAATTATGGTTTCCCTCTGCTCTCTCCTATATAGATAGATGAATTGGGAACTCTAAATACAACATGGTTCGTAGGGGCTCTTTGAAACTTGACAAAATAAAGGAGTTCTCATTTTTGTCTCTATGGTTTGTTTCTTCTTCAAGTAGCCCTAGGCACAGACTGTGGAAAAGCAATTTCATTGAGAGGGGGTGCCAAGCTTCTAAGAATTAACGAGTTTCCAAAATTCCAGCAAATATTTTTTCACCCAATCTTGATGATACTTGGTGGTAATGATCAGTACACAAATCCCACTTGGCTCACCAAATTTTGTTCTTCTAGGTTGAAGCGTTCGTCTACAGTAGCAGTTTTTATATTTAGGTTTCCCTCTGTTCTCTCCGATGTAGATAGATGAATTTGGAACTCTAAATCCAACATGGTTCGTAGTAGCTCTTGGAAACTTGAAAATATAAAGGAGTTCTCAGTTTTGTCTCTATGATTTGTTTCCTCTTCATTGCCCTAGGCACAGACTGTGGAAAAGCACTTTCATCGAGAGGGCTTGCCAAGCTTCTAAGAATTAACGATTTTCCCAAATACCAGCAAATATTTTTCACCCAATCTTGATGATACTTGGTGGTAATGATCAGTACAGAAATCCCACTTGGCTCACCAAATTTTGTTCTTCTAGGTTGAAGCGTTCGTCTACAGTAGCAGTTTTTATATTTACGTTTTCCTCTGTTCTCTCCTATATAGATAGATGTAATTGGAACTCTAAATCCAACATGGTTCTAAGTAGCTCTTTGAAACTTGACAAAATAAAGGAGTTCTCAGTTTTGTCTCTATGGTTTGTTTCCTCTTCATAGCCCTAGGCACAGACTGTGGAAAAGCAATTTCATCGAGAGGCGTTGCCAAGCTTCTAAGAATTAACGATTTTCCCAAACACCAGCAAATATTTTTCACCCAATCTTGATGATACTTGGTGGGAATGATCAGTACACAAATCCCACTTGGCTTACCAAATTTTGTTCTTCTAGGTTGAAGCGTTCATCTACAGTAGTAGTTTTTATATTTAGTTTTCCCTCTTCTCTCCTATATAGATAGATGAATTTGGAACTCTAAATCAAACATGGTTTGTAGTAGCTCTTTGAAACTTGACAAAATAAAGGAGTTCTCAGTTTTGTCTCTATGGTTTGTTTCCTCTTCAAGAAGCCCTGAGCACAGATTGTGGAAAAGCACTTTCATCGAGTGGGGTTGCCAAGCTTCTAAGAATTAACGAGTTTCCAAAATTCCAGCAAATATTTTTTTACCCAATCTTGATGATACTTGGTAGTAATGATCAGTACACAAATCCCACTTGGCTCACCAAATTTTGTTCTTCTAGGTTGAAGCAATCGTCTACAGTAGCAGTTTTTATATTTAGGTTTCCTCTGCTCTCTCCTATATAGATAGATGAATTGGAACTCTAAATCCAACATGGTTCATAGTAGCTCTTTGAAACTTGACAAAATAAAGGAGTTCTCAGTTTTGTCTCTTGGTTTGTTTCCTCTTCAAGTAGCCCTAGGCACAGACTGTGGAAAGGCAATTTCATTGAGAGGGGTTGCCAAGCTTAAAAAAATTAACGAGTTTCCGAAATACAAGCAAATATTTTTTCACCCAATCTTGATGATACTTGGTGGTAATGATCAGTACACAAATCCCACTTGGCTCACCAAATTTTGTTCTTCTAGGTTGAAGCGTTCGTCTACAGTAGCAGTTTTTATATTTAGGTTTCCCTCTGTTCTCTCCTATATAGATAGATGAATTTCGAAATGAAAATCCAACATGGTTCGTAGTAGCTCTTTGAAACTTGACAAAATAAAGGAGATCTCAGTTTGTCTCTATGGTTTGTTTCCTCTTCACGTAGCCCTAGGCACAGACTGTGGAAAAGCACTTTCATTGAGAGGGGTTGCCAAGCTTCTAAGAATTAACGAGTTTCCGAAATACCTGCAAATATTTTTTCACCCTATCTTGATGATACTTGGTGCTAATGATCAGTACACAAATCCCGCTTGGCTCACCATTCTTCTAGGTTGAAGCGTTCGTGTACAGTAGCAGTTTTTATATTTAGGTTTCCCTCTGCTCTCTCCTATATAGATAGATGAATTTGGAACCCTAAATCCAACATGGTTTGTAGTAGCTCTTTGAAACTTGACAAAATAAAGAAGTTCTCAGTTTTGTCTCTATGGTTTGTTTCCTCTTTAAGTAGCCCTAAGCACAGACTGTGTAAAAGCACTTTCATTGAGAGGGGTTGTCAAGCTTCTAAGAATTAACGAGTTTCCGAAATACCAGCAAATATTTTTTCACCCGATCTTGATGATACTTGGTGGTAATGATTAGTACACAAATCCCACTTGGCTCACGAAATTTTGTTCTTCTAGGTTGAAGCGTTCGTGTACATTAGCAGTTTCTATATTTTGTTTCCTTCTGTTCTCTCCTATGTAGATAGATGAATTTGGAACTCTAAATCCAACATGGTTTGTAGTAGCTCTTTGAAACTTGACAAAATAAAGGAGTTCTCAGTTTTATCTCTATGGTTTGTTTCCTCTTCAAGTAGCCTTAGGCACAGACTGTGGAAAAGCACTTTCATTGAGATGGGTTGCCAAGTTTCTAAGAATTAACGAGTTTCCGAAATACGAGCAAACACTTTTTCACCCAATCTTGATGATACTTGGTGGTAATGATCAGTACACAAATCCCATTTGGCTCACCAAATTTTGTTCTTATAGGTTGAAGCGTTCGTCTACAGTAGCATTTTAATATTTAGGTTTCCTGTGCTCTCTCCTATATAGATAGATGAATTTGGAACTCTAAATCCAACATGGTTCGTAGTAGCTCTTTGAAACTTGACAAAATAAAGGAGTTCTCATTTTTGTCTCTATGGTTTGTTTCCTCTTCAAGTAGCCCTAGACACAGACTGTGGAAAAGCAATTTCATTGAGAGGGGTTGCCAAGCTTCTAAGAATTAACGAATTTCCGAAATTCCAGCAAATATTTTTTCACCCAATCTTGATGATACTTGGTGGTAATGATCAGTACACAAATCCCACTTGTCTCACCAAATTTTGTTCTTCTAGGTTGAAACGTTCGTCTAGAGTAGCAGTTTTTATATTTAGGTTTCCCACTGTTCTCTCTTATATAGATAGAAGAATTTGGAAATCTAAATCCAACATGGTTCGTAGTAGCTCTTTGAAACTTGACAAAATAAAGGAGTTCTCAGTTTTGTCTCTGTGGTTTGTTTCCTCTTCAAGTAGCCCTAGGCACGGACGGTGGAAAAGCACTTTCATTGAGAGGGTTTGCCAAGCTTCTAAGAATTAACGAGTTTCCGAAATACCAGCAAATATTTTTTTTACCCAATCTTGATGATACTTGGTGGTAATGATCAGTACACAAATCCCACTTGGCTCACCCAATTTTGTTTTTCTAGGTTGAAGCGTTCTTCTACAGTAGCAGTTTTTATATTTAGGTTTCCCTCTGTTCTCTCCTATATAGATAGATGAATTTGGAAATCTAAATCCAACATGGTTCGTAGTAGCTCTTTGAAACTTGACAAAATAAAGGAGATCTCAGTTTGTCTCTATGTTTTGTTTCCTCTTCACGTAGCCCTAGGCACAGACTGTGGAAAATCACTTTCATTGAGATGGGTTGCCAAGTTTCTAAGAATTAACGAGTTTCCAAAATACGAGCAAACACTTTTTCACCCAATCTTGATGATACTTGGTGGTAATGATCAGTACACAAATCCCATTTGGCTCACCAAATTTTGTTCTTATAGGTTGAACCGTTCGTCTACAGTAGCATTTTAATATTTAGTTTTCCTGTGCTCTCTCCTATATAGATAGATGAATTTGGAACTCTAAATCCAACATGGTTCGTAGTAGCTCTTTGAAACTTGACAAAATAAAGGAGTTCTCATTTTTGTCTCTATGGTTTGTTTCCTCTTCAAGTAGCCCTAGACACAGACTGTGGAAAAGCACTTTCATCGAGAGGGGTTGCCAAGCTTCTAAGAATTAACGAGTTTCCAAAATTCCAGCAAATATTTTTTCACCCAATCTTGATGATACTTGGTGGTAATGATCAGTACACAAATCCCACTTGGCTCACCCAATTTTGTTTTTCTAGGTTGAAGCGTTCTTCTACAGTAGCAGTTTTTATATTTAGGTTTCCCTCTGTTCTCTCCTATATAGATAGATGAATTTCGAAATGAAAATCCAACATGGTTCGTAGTAGCTCTTTGAAACTTGACAAAATAAAGGAGATCTCAGTTTGTCTCTATGGTTTGTTTCCTCTTCACGTAGCCCTAGGCACAGACTGTGGAAAATCACTTTCATTGAGACGGGTTGCCAAGCTTCTAAGAATTAACGAGTTTCCGAAATATGAGCAAACACTTTTTCACCCAATCTTGATGATACTTGGTGGTAATGATAAGTACACAAATCCCACTTGGCTCACCAAATTTTGTTCTTCTAGGTTGAAGCGTTCGTCTACAGTGGCAGTTTTTATATTTATGTTTACCTCTGTTCTCTCCTATATAGATAGATGAAATTGGAACTCTAAATCCAACATGGTTCGTAGTAGATCTTTGAAACGTGACAAAATAAAGGAGTTCTCAGTTTTGTCTCTATGGTTTGTTACCTCTTCACGTAGCCTTTGGCACAGACTGTGGAAAAGCAATTTCATTGAGAGGGGTTGCCAAGCTTCTAAGAAATAACGAGTTTCCGAAACACCAGCAAGTATTTTTTCACCCAATCTTGATGATACTTGGTGGTAATGATCAGTACACAAATCACACTTGGCTCACCGAAATTTGTTCTACTAGGTTGAAGCGTTCGTCTACAGTAGCAGTTTTTAAATTATGGTTTCCCTCTGCTCTCTCCTATATAGATAGATGAATTGGGAACTCTAAATACAACATGGTTCGTAGGGGCTCTTTGAAACTTGACAAAATAAAGGAGTTCTCATTTTTGTCTCTATGGTTTGTTTCTTCTTCAAGTAGCCCTAGGCACAGACTGTGGAAAAGCAATTTCATTGAGAGGGGGTGCCAAGCTTCTAAGAATTAACGAGTTTCCAAAATTCCAGCAAATATTTTTTCACCCAATCTTGATGATACTTGGTGGTAATGATCAGTACACAAATCCCACTTGGCTCACCAAATTTTGTTCTTCTAGGTTGAAGCGTTCGTCTACAGTAGCAGTTTTTATATTTAGGTTTCCCTCTGTTCTCTCCGATGTAGATAGATGAATTTGGAACTCTAAATCCAACATGGTTCGTAGTAGCTCTTGGAAACTTGAAAATATAAAGGAGTTCTCAGTTTTGTCTCTATGATTTGTTTCCTCTTCATTGCCCTAGGCACAGACTGTGGAAAAGCACTTTCATCGAGAGGGCTTGCCAAGCTTCTAAGAATTAACGATTTTCCCAAATACCAGCAAATATTTTTCACCCAATCTTGATGATACTTGGTGGTAATGATCAGTACAGAAATCCCACTTGGCTCACCAAATTTTGTTCTTCTAGGTTGAAGCGTTCGTCTACAGTAGCAGTTTTTATATTTACGTTTTCCTCTGTTCTCTCCTATATAGATAGATGTAATTGGAACTCTAAATCCAACATGGTTCTAAGTAGCTCTTTGAAACTTGACAAAATAAAGGAGTTCTCAGTTTTGTCTCTATGGTTTGTTTCCTCTTCATAGCCCTAGGCACAGACTGTGGAAAAGCAATTTCATCGAGAGGCGTTGCCAAGCTTCTAAGAATTAACGATTTTCCCAAACACCAGCAAATATTTTTCACCCAATCTTGATGATACTTGGTGGGAATGATCAGTACACAAATCCCACTTGGCTTACCAAATTTTGTTCTTCTAGGTTGAAGCGTTCATCTACAGTAGTAGTTTTTATATTTAGTTTTCCCTCTTCTCTCCTATATAGATAGATGAATTTGGAACTCTAAATCAAACATGGTTTGTAGTAGCTCTTTGAAACTTGACAAAATAAAGGAGTTCTCAGTTTTGTCTCTATGGTTTGTTTCCTCTTCAAGAAGCCCTGAGCACAGATTGTGGAAAAGCACTTTCATCGAGAGGGGTTGCCAAGCTTCTAAGAATTAACGAGTTTCCAAAATTCCAGCAAATATTTTTTTACCCAATCTTGATGATACTTGGTGGTAATGATCAGTACACAAATCCCACTTGGCTCACCAAATTTTGTTCTTCTAGGTTGAAGCAATCGTCTACAGTAGCAGTTTTTATATTTAGGTTTCCTCTGCTCTCTCCTATATAGATAGATGAATTGGAACTCTAAATCCAACATGGTTCATAGTAGCTCTTTGAAACTTGACAAAATAAAGGAGTTCTCAGTTTTGTCTCTTGGTTTGTTTCCTCTTCAAGTAGCCCTAGGCACAGACTGTGGAAAGGCAATTTCATTGAGAGGGGTTGCCAAGCTTAAAAAAATTAACGAGTTTCCGAAATACAAGCAAATATTTTTTCACCCAATCTTGATGATACTTGGTGGTAATGATCAGTACACAAATCCCACTTGGCTCACCAAATTTTGTTCTTCTAGGTTGAAGCGTTCGTCTACAGTAGCAGTTTTTATATTTAGGTTTCCCTCTGTTCTCTCCTATATAGATAGATGAATTTCGAAATGAAAATCCAACATGGTTCGTAGTAGCTCTTTGAAACTTGACAAAATAAAGGAGATCTCAGTTTGTCTCTATGGTTTGTTTCCTCTTCACGTAGCCCTAGGCACAGACTGTGGAAAAGCACTTTCATTGAGAGGGGTTGCCAAGCTTCTAAGAATTAACGAGTTTCCGAAATACCTGCAAATATTTTTTCACCCTATCTTGATGATACT
The DNA here is from genome assembly GCF_048772815.1 of Callospermophilus lateralis. Taxonomy (NCBI): domain Eukaryota; kingdom Metazoa; phylum Chordata; class Mammalia; order Rodentia; family Sciuridae; genus Callospermophilus; species Callospermophilus lateralis. Next base: position 54,261 of record NW_027514893.1, read on the forward strand.
TGGTGGTAATGATCAGTACACAAATCCCGCTTGGCTCACCATTCTTCTAGGTTGAAGCGTTCGTGTACAGTAGCAGTTTTTATATTTAGGTTTCCCTCTGCTCTCTCCTATATAGATAGATGAATTTGGAACCCTAAATCCAACATGGTTTGTAGTAGCTCTTTGAAACTTGACAAAATAAAGAAGTTCTCAGTTTTGTCTCTATGGTTTGTTTCCTCTTTAAGTAGCCCTAAGCACAGACTGTGTAAAAGCACTTTCATTGAGAGGGGTTGTCAAGCTTCTAAGAATTAACGAGTTTCCGAAATACCAGCAAATATTTTTTCACCCGATCTTGATGATACTTGGTGGTAATGATTAGTACACAAATCCCACTTGGCTCACGAAATTTTGTTCTTCTAGGTTGAAGCGTTCGTGTACATTAGCAGTTTCTATATTTTGTTTCCTTCTGTTCTCTCCTATGTAGATAGATGAATTTGGAACTCTAAATCCAACATGGTTTGTAGTAGCTCTTTGAAACTTGACAAAATAAAGGAGTTCTCAGTTTTATCTCTATGGTTTGTTTCCTCTTCAAGTAGCCTTAGGCACAGACTGTGGAAAAGCACTTTCATTGAGATGGGTTGCCAAGTTTCTAAGAATTAACGAGTTTCCGAAATACGAGCAAACACTTTTTCACCCAATCTTGATGATACTTGGTGGTAATGATCAGTACACAAATCCCATTTGGCTCACCAAATTTTGTTCTTATAGGTTGAAGCGTTCGTCTACAGTAGCATTTTAATATTTAGGTTTCCTGTGCTCTCTCCTATATAGATAGATGAATTTGGAACTCTAAATCCAACATGGTTCGTAGTAGCTCTTTGAAACTTGACAAAATAAAGGAGTTCTCATTTTTGTCTCTATGGTTTGTTTCCTCTTCAAGTAGCCCTAGACACAGACTGTGGAAAAGCAATTTCATTGAGAGGGGTTGCCAAGCTTCTAAGAATTAACGAATTTCCGAAATTCCAGCAAATATTTTTTCACCCAATCTTGATGATACTTGGTGGTAATGATCAGTACACAAATCCCACTTGTCTCACCAAATTTTGTTCTTCTAGGTTGAAACGTTCGTCTAGAGTAGCAGTTTTTATATTTAGGTTTCCCACTGTTCTCTCTTATATAGATAGAAGAATTTGGAAATCTAAATCCAACATGGTTCGTAGTAGCTCTTTGAAACTTGACAAAATAAAGGAGTTCTCAGTTTTGTCTCTGTGGTTTGTTTCCTCTTCAAGTAGCCCTAGGCACGGACGGTGGAAAAGCACTTTCATTGAGAGGGTTTGCCAAGCTTCTAAGAATTAACGAGTTTCCGAAATACCAGCAAATATTTTTTTTACCCAATCTTGATGATACTTGGTGGTAATGATCAGTACACAAATCCCACTTGGCTCACCCAATTTTGTTTTTCTAGGTTGAAGCGTTCTTCTACAGTAGCAGTTTTTATATTTAGGTTTCCCTCTGTTCTCTCCTATATAGATAGATGAATTTGGAAATCTAAATCCAACATGGTTCGTAGTAGCTCTTTGAAACTTGACAAAATAAAGGAGATCTCAGTTTGTCTCTATGTTTTGTTTCCTCTTCACGTAGCCCTAGGCACAGACTGTGGAAAATCACTTTCATTGAGATGGGTTGCCAAGTTTCTAAGAATTAACGAGTTTCCAAAATACGAGCAAACACTTTTTCACCCAATCTTGATGATACTTGGTGGTAATGATCAGTACACAAATCCCATTTGGCTCACCAAATTTTGTTCTTATAGGTTGAACCGTTCGTCTACAGTAGCATTTTAATATTTAGTTTTCCTGTGCTCTCTCCTATATAGATAGATGAATTTGGAACTCTAAATCCAACATGGTTCGTAGTAGCTCTTTGAAACTTGACAAAATAAAGGAGTTCTCATTTTTGTCTCTATGGTTTGTTTCCTCTTCAAGTAGCCCTAGACACAGACTGTGGAAAAGCACTTTCATCGAGAGGGGTTGCCAAGCTTCTAAGAATTAACGAGTTTCCAAAATTCCAGCAAATATTTTTTCACCCAATCTTGATGATACTTGGTGGTAATGATCAGTACACAAATCCCACTTGGCTCACCCAATTTTGTTTTTCTAGGTTGAAGCGTTCTTCTACAGTAGCAGTTTTTATATTTAGGTTTCCCTCTGTTCTCTCCTATATAGATAGATGAATTTGGAAATCTAAATCCAACATGGTTCGTAGTAGCTCTTTGAAACTTGACAAAATAAAGGAGATATCAGTTTGTCTCTATGGTTTGTTTCCTCTTCACGTAGCCCTAGGCACAGACTGTGGAAAATCACTTTCATTGAGACGGGTTGCCAAGCTTCTAAGAATTAACGAGTTTCCGAAATATGAGCAAACACTTTTTCACCCAATCTTGATGATACTTGGTGGTAATGATAAGTACACAAATCCCACTTGGCTCACCAAATTTTGTTCTTCTAGGTTGAAGCGTTCGTCTACAGTGGCAGTTTTTATATTTATGTTTACCTCTGTTCTCTCCTATATAGATAGATGAAATTGGAACTCTAAATCCAACATGGTTCGTAGTAGATCTTTGAAACGTGACAAAATAAAGGAGTTCTCAGTTTTGTCTCTATGGTTTGTTACCTCTTCACGTAGCCTTTGGCACAGACTGTGGAAAAGCAATTTCATTGAGAGGGGTTGCCAAGCTTCTAAGAAATAACGAGTTTCTGAAACACCAGCAAGTATTTTTTCACCCAATCTTGATGATACTTGGTGGTAATGATCAGTACACAAATCCCACTTGGCTCACCAAATTTTGTTCTTCTAGGTTGAAGCGTTCGTCTACAGTAGCAGTTTTTATATTTATGTTTCCCTCTGTTCTCTCCTATATAGATAGATGAATTTGGAACTCTAAATCCAACATGGTTCGTAGTAGCTCTGGAAACTTGACAAAATAAAGGAGTTCCTAGTTTTGTCTCTATGGTTTGTTTCCTCTTCAAGTAGCCCTAGGCACAGACTGTGGAAAAGCACTTTCATTGAGAGGGGTTGCCAAGCTTCTAAGAATTAACGAGTTTTTGAAATACCAGCAAATATTTTTTCACCCAATTGATGATACTTGGTGGTAATGATCAGTACACAAATCACACTTGGCTCACCGAAATTTGTTCTACTAGGTTGAAGCGTTCGTCTACAGTAGCAGTTTTTAAATTATGGTTTCCCTCTGCTCTCTCCTATATAGATAGATGAATTTGGAACTCTAAATCCAACATGGTTCGTAGGGGCTCTTTGAAACTTGACAAAATAAAGGAGTTCTCATTTTTGTCTCTATGGTTTGTTTCCTCTTCAAGTAGCCCTAGGCACAGACTGTGGAAAAGCAATATCATTGAGAGGGGGTGCCAAGCTTCTAAGAATTAACGAGTTTCCGAAATTCCAGCAAATATTTTTTCACCCAATCTTGATGATACTTGGTGGTAATGATCAGTACACAAATCCCACTTGGCTCACCAAATTTTGTTCTTCTAGGTTGAAGCGTTCGTCTACAGTAGCAGTTTTTATATTTAGGTTTCCCTCTGTTCTCTTTTATATAGATAGATGAATTTGGAACTCTAAATCCAACATGGTTCGTAGTAGCTCTTGGAAACTTGAAAATATAAAGGAGTTCTCAGTTTTGTCTCTATGGTTTGTTTCCTCTTCATAGCCCTAGGCACAGACTGTGGAAAAGCACTTTCATCGAGAGGGGTTGCCAAGCTTCTAAGAATTAACGAGTTTCCCAAATACCAGCAAATATTTTTCACCCAATCTTGATGATACTTGGTGGTAATGATCAGTACAGAAATCCCACTTGGCTCACCAAATTTTGTTCTTCTAGGTTGAAGCGTTCGTCTACAGTAGCAGTTTTTATATTTACGTTTCCCTCTGTTCTCTCCTATATAGATAGATGAAATTGGAACTCTAAATCCAACATGGTTCGAAGTAGCTCTTTGAAACTTGACAAAATAAAGGAGTTCTCAGTTTTGTCTCTATGGTTTGTTACCTCTTCACGTAGCCCAAGGCACAGACTGTGGAAAAGCAATTTCATTGAGAGGGGTTGCCAAGCTTCTAAGAATTAACGAGTTTCCGAAATACCAGCAAGTATTTTTTCACCCAATCTTGATAATACTTGGTGCTAATGATCAGTACACAAATCCCACTTGGCTCACCAAATTGTGTTCTTCTAGGTTGAAGCGTTCCTCTACAATAGCAGTTTTTATATTTAGGTTTCCCTCTGTTCTCTAGTATATAGATAGATGAATTTGAAACTCTAAATCCAACAGGGTTCGTAGTAGCTCTGGAAACTTGACAAAATAAAGAAGTTCTCAGTTTTGTCTCTATGGTTTGTTTCCTCTTTAAGTAGCCCTAAGCACAGACTGTGTAAAAGCACTTTCATTGAGAGGGGTTGTTAAGCTTCTAAGAATTAACGAGTTTCCGAAATACCAGCAAATATTTTTTCACCCGATCTTGATGATACTTTGTGGTAATGATTAGTACACAAATCCCACTTGGCTCACGAAATTTTGTTCTTCTAGGTTGAAGCGTTCGTGTACATTAGCAGTTTCTATATTTTGTTTCCTTCTGTTCTCTCCTATGTAGATAGATGAATTTGGAACTCTAAATCCAACATGGTTTGTAGTAGCTCTTTGAAACTTGACAAAATAAAGGAGTTCTCAGTTTTGTCTCTATGGTTTGTTTCCTCTTCAAGTAGCCCTAAGCACAGACTGTGGAAAAGCACTTTCATCGAGAGGGGTTGCCAAGCTTCTAAGAATTAACGAGTTTCCAAAATTCCAGCAAATATTTTTCACCCAATCTTGATGATACTTGGTGGGAATGATCAGTACACAAATCCCACTTGGCTTACCAAATTTTGTTCTTCTAGGTTGAAGCGTTCATCTACAGTAGTAGTTTTTATATTTAGTTTTCCCTCTTCTCTCCTATATAGATAGATGAATTTGGAACTCTAAATCAAACATGGTTTGTAGTAGGTCTTTGAAACTTGACAAAATAAAGGAGTTCTCAGTTTTGTCTCTATGGTTTGTTTCCTCTTCAAGAAGCCCTGAGCACAGATTGTGGAAAAGCACTTTCATCGAGAGGGGTTGCCAAGCTTCTAAGAATTAACGAGTTTCCAAAATTCCAGCAAATATTTTTTTACCCAATCTTGATGATACTTGGTGGTAATGATCAGTACACAAATCCCACTTGGCTCACCAAATTTTGTTCTTCTAGGTTGAAGCGTTCGTCTACAGTAGCAGTTTTTATATTTAGGTTTCCTCTGCTCTCTCCTATATAGATAGATGAATTGGAACTCTAAATCCAACATGGTTCATAGTAGCTCTTTGAAACTTGACAAAATAAAGGAGTTCTCAGTTTTGTCTCTTGGTTTGTTTCCTCTTCAAGTAGCCCTAGGCACAGACTGTGGAAAGGCAATTTCATTGAGAGGGGTTGCCAAGCTTAAAAGAATTAACGAGTTTCCGAAATACAAGCAAATATTTTTTCACCCAATCTTGATGATACTTGGTGGTAATGATCAGTACACAAATCCCACTTGGCTCACCAAATTTTGTTCTTCTAGGTTGAAGCGTTCGTCTACAGTAGCAGTTTTTATATTTAGGTTTCCCTCTGTTCTCTCCTATATAGATAGATGAATTTCGAAATGAAAATCCAACATGGTTCGTAGTAGCTCTTTGAAACTTGACAAAATAAAGGAGATCTCAGTTTGTCTCTATGGTTGTTTCCTCTTCACGTAGCCCTAGGCACAGACTGTGGAAAAGCACTTTCATTGAGAGGGGTTGCCAAGCTTCTAAGAATTAACGAGTTTCCGAAATACCTGCAAATATTTTTTCACCCTATCTTGATGATACTTGGTGGTAATGATCAGTACACAAATCCCGCTTGGCTCACCAAATTTTGTTCTTCTAGGTTGAAGCGTTCGTGTACAGTAGCAGTTTTTATATTTAGGTTTCCCTCTGCTCTCTCCTATATAGATAGATGAATTTGGAACCCTAAATCCAACATGGTTTGTAGTAGCTCTTTGAAACTTGACAAAATAAAGAAGTTCTCAGTTTTGTCTCTATGGTTTGTTTCCTCTTTAAGTAGCCCTAAGCAAAGACTGTGTAAAAGCACTTTCATTGAGAGGGGTTGTCAAGCTTCTAAGAATTAACGAGTTTCCGAAATACCAGCAAATATTTTTTCACCCAATCTTGATGATACTTGGTGGTAATGATCAGTACACAAATCCCATTTGGCTCACCAAATTTTGTTCTTATAGGTTGAAGCGTTCGTCTACAGTAGCATTTTAATATTTAGGTTTCCTGTGCTCTCTCCTATATAGATAGATGAATTTGGAACTCTAAATCCAACATGGTTCGTAGTAGCTCTTTGAAACTTGACAAAATAAAGGAGTTCTCATTTTTGTCTCTATGGTTTGTTTCCTCTTCAAGTAGCCCTAGACACAGACTGTGGAAAAGCAATTTCATTGAGAGGGTTTGCCAAGCTTCTAAGAATTAACGAGTCTCCGAAATTCCAGCAAATATTTTTTCACCCAATCTTGATGATACTTGGTGGTAATGATCAGTACACAAATCCCACTTGTCTCACCAAATTTTGTTCTTCTAGGTTGAAACGTTCGTCTAGAGTAGCAGTTTTTATATTTAGGTTTCCCACTGTTCTCTCTTATATAGATAGAAGAATTTGGAAATCTAAATCCAACATGGTTCGTAGTAGCTCTTTGAAACTTGACAAAATAAAGGAGTTCTCAGTTTTGTCTCTGTGGTTTGTTTCCTCTTCAAGTAGCCCTAGGCACAGACGGTGGAAAAGCACTTTCATTGAGAGGGGTTGCCAAGCTTCTAAGAATTAACGAGTTTCCGAAATACCAGCAAATATTTTTTTTACCCAATCTTGATGATACTTGGTGGTAGTGATCAGTACACAAATCCCACTTGGCTCACCCAATTTTGTTTTTCTAGGTTGAAGCGTTCGTCTACAGTGGCAGTTTTTATATTTATGTTTACCTCTGTTCTCTCCTATATAGATAGATGAAATTGGAACTCTAAATCCAACATGGTTCGTAGTAGATCTTTGAAACGTGACAAAATAAAGGAGTTCTCAGTTTTGTCTCTATGGTTTGTTACCTCTTCACGTAGCCTTTGGCACAGACTGTGGAAAAGCAATTTCATTGAGAGGGGTTGCCAAGCTTCTAAGAAATAACGAGTTTCCGAAACACCAGCAAGTATTTTTTCACCCAATCTTGATGATACTTGGTGGTAATGATCAGTACACAAATCCCACTTGGCTCACCAAATTTTGTTCTTCTAGGTTGAAGCGTTCGTCTACAGTAGCAGTTTTTATATTTATGTTTCCCTCTGTTCTCTCCTATATAGATAGATGAATTTGGAACTCTAAATCCAACATGGTTCGTAGTAGCTCTGGAAACTTGACAAAATAAAGGAGTTCCTAGTTTTGTCTCTATGGTTTGTTTCCTCTTCAAGTAGCCCTAGGCACAGACTGTGGAAAAGCACTTTCATTGAGAGGGGTTGCCAAGCTTCTAAGAATTAACGAGTTTTTGAAATACCAGCAAATATTTTTTCACCCAATTGATGATACTTGGTGGTAATGATCAGTACACAAATCACACTTGGCTCACCGAAATTTGTTCTACTAGGTTGAAGCGTTCGTCTACAGTAGCAGTTTTTAAATTATGGTTTCCCTCTGCTCTCTCCTATATAGATAGATGAATTTGGAACTCTAAATCCAACATGGTTCGTAGGGGCTCTTTGAAACTTGACAAAATAAAGGAGTTCTCATTTTTGTCTCTATGGTTTGTTTCCTCTTCAAGTAGCCCTAGGCACAGACTGTGGAAAAGCAATTTCATTGAGAGGGGGTGCCAAGCTTCTAAGAATTAACGAGTTTCCGAAATTCCAGCAAATATTTTTTCACCCAATCTTGATGATACTTGGTGGTAATGATCAGTACACAAATCCCACTTGGCTCACCAAATTTTGTTCTTCTAGGTTGAAGCGTTCGTCTACAGTAGCAGTTTTTATATTTAGGTTTCCCTCTGTTCTCTCCTATATAGATAGATGAATTTGGAACTCTAAATCCAACATGGTTCGTAGTAGCTCTTGGAAACTTGAAAATATAAAGGAGTTCTCAGTTTTGTCTCTATGGTTTGTTTCCTCTTCATAGCCCTAGGCACAGACTGTGGAAAAGCACTTTCATCGAGAGGGGTTGCCAAGCTTCTAAGAATTAACGAGTTTCCCAAATACCAGCAAATATTTTTCACCCAATCTTGATGATACTTGGTGGTAATGATCACTACAGAAATCCCACTTGGCTCACCAAATTTTGTTCTTCTAGGTTGAAGCGTTCGTCTACAGTAGCAGTTTTTATATTTACGTTTCCCTCTGTTCTCTCCTATATAGATAGATGAAATTGGAACTCTAAATCCAACATGGTTCGAAGTAGCTCTTTGAAACTTGACAAAATAAAGGAGTTCTCAGTTTTGTCTCTATGGTTTGTTACCTCTTCACGTAGCCCAAGGCACAGACTGTGGAAAAGCAATTTCATTGAGAGGGGTTGCCAAGCTTCTAAGAATTAACGAGTTTCCGAAATACCAGAAAGTATTTTTTCACCCAATCTTGATAATACTTGGTGCTAATGATCAGTACACAAATTCCACTTGGCTCACCAAATTTTGTTCTTCTAGGTTGAAGCGTTCCTCTACAGTAGCAGTTTTTATATTTAGGTTTCCCTCTGTTCTCTAGTATATAGATAGATGAATTTGAAACTCTAAATCCAACATGGTTCGTAGTAGCTCTGGAAACTTGACAAAATAAAGGAGTTCTCAGTTTTGTCTCTATGGTTTGTTTCCTCTTCAAGTAGCCCTGAGCACAGATTGTGGAAAAGCATTTTCATCGAGAGGGGTTGCCAAGCTTCTAAGAATTAACGAGTTTCCAAAATTCCAGCAAATATTTTTTTACCCAATCTTGATGATACTTGGTGGTAATGATCAGTACACAAATCCCACTTGTCTCACCAAATTTTGTTCTTCTAGGTTGAAGCGTTCGTCTACAGTAGCAGTTTTTATATTTAGGTTTCTCTCTGTTCTCTCCTATATAGATAGATGAATTTGGAACTCTAAATCCAACATGGTTCGTAGTAGCTCTTGGAAACCTGACAATATAAAGGAGTTCTCAGTTTTGTCTCTATGGTTTGTTTATTCTTCATAGCCCTAAGCACAGACTGTGGAAAACCAATTTCATCGAGAGGGGTTGCCAAGCTTCTAAGAATTAACGATTTTCCCAAACACCAGCAAATATTTTTCACCCAATCTTGATGATACTTGGTGGTAATTATCAGTACACAAATCCCACTTGGCTTACCAAATTTTGTTCTTCTAGGTTGAAGCGTTCATCTACAGTAGTATTTTTTGTATTTAGTTTTCCCTCTGTTCTCTCCTATATAGATAGATGAATTTCGAACTCTAAATCCAACATGGTTTGTAGTAGCTCTTTGAAAATTTACAAAATAAAGGAGTTCTCAGTTTTGTCTCTATGGTTTGTTTCCTTTTCAAGTAGCCCTAAGCACAGACTGTGGAAAAGCACTTTCATTGAGAGGGGTTGCCAAGCTTCTAAGAATTAACGAGTTTCCGAAATACCAGCAAATATTTTTTTCACCCAAACTTGATGATACTTGGTGGTAATGATCAGTACACAAATTCCACTTGGCTCACCAAATTTTGTTCTTCTAGGTTGAAGCGTTCGTCTACATTAGCAGTTTTTATATTTAGGTTTTCCTCTGCTCTCTCCTATATAGTTAGATGAATTTGGAACTCTTAATCCAACATGGTTTGTAGTAGCTCTTTGAAAATTTACAAAATAAAGGAGTTCTCAGTTTTGTCACTATGGTTTGTTTCCTCTTCAAGTAGCCTTAGGCACAGACTGTTGAAAAGAACTTTCATTGAGAGGGGTTCCCAAGCTTCTAAGAATTAACGAGTTTCTGAAATACGAGCAAACACTTTTTCACCCAATCTTGATGATACTTGGTGGTAATGATAAGTACACAAATCCCACTTGGCTCACCAAATTTTCTTCTTCTAGGTTGAAGCGTTCGTCTACCGTAGCAGTTTTTATATTTAGGTATCCCTCTGCTCTCTCCTATATAGATAGATGAATTTGGAACTCTAAAACCAACATGGTTCGTAGTAGCTCTTTGAAACTTGACAAAATAAAAAAGTTCTCAGTTTTGTCTCCATGGTTTGTTTCCTCTAAAAATAGCCCTAAGCACAGACTCTGGAAAAGCAATTTCATTGAGAGGGGTTGCCAAGCTTCTAAGAATTAACGAGTTTCCGAAATACCAGAAAATATTTTTTCACCCAATCTTGATGATACTTGGTGGTAATGATCAGTACAGAAATCCCACTTGGCTCACCAAATTTTGTTGTTCTAGGTTGAAACGTTCGTCTACAGTAGCAGTTTTTATATTTAGGTTTCCCTCTGCTCTCTCTATATAGATAGATGAATTTGGAACTCTAAATCCAACATGGTTCGTAGTAGCTCTTTGAAACTTGACAAAATAAAGGAGTTCTCAGTTTTGTCTCTGTGGTTTGTTTCCTCTTCAAGTAGCCCTAGGCACAGACGGTGGAAAAGCACTTTCATTGAGAGGGGTTGCCAAGCTTCTAAGAATTAACAAGTTTCCGAAATACCAGCAAATATTTTTTTTACCCAATCTTGATGATACTTGGTGGTAATGATCAGTACACAAATCACACTTGGCTCACCGAAATTTGTTCTACTAGGTTGAAGCGTTCGTCTACAGTAGCAGTTTTTAAATTATGGTTTCCCTCTGCTCTCTCCTATATAGATAGATGAATTTGGAACTCTAAATCCAACATGGTTCGTAGGGGCTCTTTGAAACTTGACAAAATAAAGGAGTTCTCAGTTTTATCTCTATGGTTTGTTTCCTCTTCAAGTAGCCTTAGGCACAGACTGTGGAAAAGCACTTTCATTGAGATGGGTTGCCAAGTTTCTAAGAATTAACGAGTTTCCGAAATACGAGCAAACACTTTTTCACCCAATCTTGATGATACTTGGTGGTAATGATCAGTACACAAATCCCATTTGGCTCACCAAATTTTGTTCTTATAGGTTGAAGCGTTCGTCTACAGTAGCATTTTAATATTTAGGTTTCCTGTGCTCTCTCCTATATAGATAGATGAATTTTGAACTCTAAATCCAACATGGTTCGTAGTAGCTCTTTGAAACTTGACAAAATAAAGGAGTTCTCATTTTTGTCTCTATGGTTTGTTTCCTCTTCAAGTAGCCCTAGACACAGACTGTGGAAAAGCACTTTCATCGAGAGGGGTTGCCAAGCTTCTAAGAATTAACGAGTTTCCGAAATACCTGCAAATATTTTTTCACCCAATCTTGATGATACTTGGTGGTAATGATCAGTACACAAATCCCACTTGGCTCACCAAATTTTGTTCTTCTAGGTTGAAGCGTTCGTCTACAGTAGCAGTTTTTATATTTACGTTTCCCTCTGTTCTCTCCTATATAGATAGATGAAATTGGAACTCTAAATCCAACATGGTTCGAAGTAGCTCTTTGAAACTTGACAAAATAAAGGAGTTCTCAGTTTTGTCTCTATGGTTTGTTACCTCTTCACGTAGCCCAAGGCACAGACTGTGGAAAAGCAATTTCATTGAGAGGGGTTGCCAAGCTTCTAAGATTTAACGAGTTTCCGAAATACCAGCAAGTATTTTTTCACCCAATCTTGATAATACTTGGTGCTAATGATCAGTACACAAATCCCACTTGGCTCACCAAATTTTGTTCTTCTAGGTTGAAGCGTTCCTCTACAGTAGCAGTTTTTATATTTAGGTTTCCCTCTGTTCTCTAGTATATAGATAGATGAATTTGAAACTCTAAATCCAACATGGTTCGTAGTAGCTCTGGAAACTTGACAAAATAAAGGAGTTCTCAGTTTTGTCTCTATGGTTTGTTTCCTCTTCAAGTAGCCCTGAGCACAGATTGTGGAAAAGCATTTTCATCGAGAGGGGTTGCCAAGCTTCTAAGAATTAACGAGTTTCCAAAATTTCAGCAAATATTTTTTTACCCAATCTTGATGATACTTGGTGGTAATGATCAGTACACAAATCCCACTTGTCTCACCAAATTTTGTTCTTCTAGGTTGAAGCGTTCGTCTACAGTAGCAGTTTTTATATTTAGGTTTCTCTCTGTTCTCTCCTATATAGATAGATGAATTTGGAACTCTAAATCCAACATGGTTCGTAGTAGCTCTTGGAAACCTGACAATATTAAGGAGTTCTCAGTTTTGTCTCTATGGTTTGTTTATTCTTCATAGCCCTAAGCACAGACTGTGGAAAACCAATTTCATCGAGAGGGGTTGCCAAGCTTCTAAGAATTAACGATTTTCCCAAACACCAGCAAATATTTTTCACCCAATCTTGATGATACTTGGTGGTAATTATCAGTACACAAATCCCACTTGGCTTACCAAATTTTGTTCTTCTAGGTTGAAGCGTTCATCTACAGTAGTATTTTTTGTATTTAGTTTTCCCTCTGTTCTCTCCTATATAGATAGATGAATTTCGAACTCTAAATCTAACATGGTTTGTAGTAGCTCTTTGAAAATTTACAAAATAAAGAAGTTCTCAGTTTTGTCTCTATGGTTTGTTTCCTTTTCAAGTAGCCCTAAGCACAGACTGTGGAAAAGCACTTTCATTGAGAGGGGTTGCCAAGCTTCAAAGAATTAACGATTTTCAGAAATACCAGCAAATATTTTTTCACCCGATCTTGATGATACTTGGTGGTAATGATCAGTACACAAATCCCACTTGGCTCACGAAATTTTGTTCTTCTAGGTTGAAGCGTTCGTGTACATTAGCAGTTTCTATATTTTGTTTCCTTCTGTTCTCTCCTATGTAGATAGATGAATTTGGAACTCTAAATCCAACATGGTTTGTAGTAGCTCTTTGAAACTTGACAAAATAAAGGAGTTCTCAGTTTTGTCTCTATGGTTTGTTTCCTCTTCAAGTAGCCCTAAGCACAGACTGTGGAAAAGCACTTTCATCGAGAGGGGTTGCCAAGCTTCTAAGAATTAACGAGTTTCCGAAATACCTGCAAATATTTTTTCACCCAATCTTGATGATACTTGGTGGTAATGATCAGTACACAAATCCCACTTGGCTCACCAAATTTTGTTCTTCTAGGTTGAAGCGTTCGTCTACCGTAGCAGTTTTTATATTTACGTTTCCCTCTGTTCTCTCCTATATAGATAGATGAAATTGGAACTCTAAATCCAACATGGTTCGAAGTAGCTCTTTGAAACTTGACAAAATAAAGGAGTTCTCAGTTTTGTCTCTATGGTTTGTTACCTCTTCACGTAGCCCAAGGCACAGACTGTGGAAAAGCAATTTCATTGAGAGGGGTTGCCAAGCTTCTAAGAATTAACGAGTTTCCGAAATACCAGCAAGTATTTTTTCACCCAATCTTGATAATACTTGGTGCTAATGATCAGTACACAAATCCCACTTGGCTCACCAAATTTTGTTCTTCTAGGTTGAAGCGTTCCTCTACAGTAGCAGTTTTTATATTTAGGTTTCCCTCTGTTCTCTAGTATATAGATAGATGAATTTGAAACTCTAAATCCAACATGGTTCGTAGTAGCTCTGGAAACTTGACAAAATAAAGGAGTTCTCAGTTTTGTCTCTATGGTTTGTTTCCTCTTCAAGTAGCCCTGAGCACAGATTGTGGAAAAGCATTTTCATCGAGAGGGGTTGCCAAGCTTCTAAGAATTAACGAGTTTCCAAAATTCCAGCAAATATTTTTTTACCCAATCTTGATGATACTTGGTGGTAATGATCAGTACACAAATCCCACTTGTCTCACCAAATTTTGTTCTTCTAGGTTGAAGCGTTCGTCTACAGTAGCAGTTTTTATATTTAGGTTTCTCTCTGTTCTCTCCTATATAGATAGATGAATTTGGAACTCTAAATCCAACATGGTTCGTAGTAGCTCTTGGAAACCTGACAATATAAAGGAGTTCTCAGTTTTGTCTCTATGGTTTGTTTATTCTTCATAGCCCTAAGCACAGACTGTGGAAAACCAATTTCATCGAGAGGGGTTGCCAAGCTTCTAAGAATTAACGATTTTCCCAAACACCAGCAAATATTTTTCACCCAATCTTGATGATACTTGGTGGTAATTATCAGTACACAAATCCCACTTGGCTTACCAAATTTTGTTCTTCTAGGTTGAAGCGTTCATCTACAGTAGTATTTTTTGTATTTAGTTTTCCCTCTGTTCTCTCCTATATAGATAGATGAATTTCGAACTCTAAATCTAACATGGTTTGTAGTAGCTCTTTGAAAATTTACAAAATAAAGAAGTTCTCAGTTTTGTCTCTATGGTTTGTTTCCTTTTCAAGTAGCCCTAAGCACAGACTGTGGAAAAGCACTTTCATTGAGAGGGGTTGCCAAGCTTCAAAGAATTAACGATTTTCAGAAATACCAGCAAATATTTTTTCACCCGATCTTGATGATACTTGGTGGTAATGATCAGTACACAAATCCCACTTGGCTCACGAAATTTTGTTCTTCGAGGTTGAAGCGTTCGTGTACATTAGCAGTTTCTATATTTTGTTTCCTTCTGTTCTCTCCTATGTAGATAGATGAATTTGGAACTCTAAATCCAACATGGTTTGTAGTAGCTCTTTGAAACTTGACAAAATAAAGGAGTTCTCAGTTTTGTCTCTATGGTTTGTTTCCTCTTCAAGTAGCCCTAAGCACAGACTGTGGAAAAGCACTTTCATCGAGAGGGGTTGCCAAGCTTCTAAGAATTAACGAGTTTCCGAAATACCTGCAAATATTTTTTCACCCAATCTTGATGATACTTGGTGGTAATGATCAGTACACAAATCCCACTTGGCTCACCAAATTTTGTTCTTCTAGGTTGAAGCGTTCGTCTACCGTAGCAGTTTTTATATTTACGTTTCCCTCTGTTCTCTCCTATATAGATAGATGAAATTGGAACTCTAAATCCAACATGGTTCGAAGTAGCTCTTTGAAACTTGACAAAATAAAGGAGGTCTCAGTTTTGTCTCTATGGTTTGTTACCTCTTCACGTAGCCCAAGGCACAGACTGTGGAAAAGCAATTTCATTGAGAGGGGTTGCCAAGCTTCTAAGAATTAACGAGTTTCCGAAATACCAGCAAGTATTTTTTCACCCAATCTTGATAATACATGGTGCTAATGATCAGTACACAAATCCCACTTGGCTCACCAAATTTTGTTCTTCTAGGTTGAAGCGTTCCTCTACAGTAGCAGTTTTTATATTTAGGTTTCCCTCTGTTCTCTAGTATATAGATAGATGAATTTGAAACTCTAAATCCAACATGGTTCGTAGTAGCTCTGGAAACTTGACAAAATAAAGGAGTTCTCAGTTTTGTCTCTATGGTTTGTTTCCTCTTCAAGTAGCCCTGAGCACAGATTGTGGAAAAGCATTTTCATCGAGAGGGGTTGCCAAGCTTCTAAGAATTAACGAGTTTCCAAAATTCCAGCAAATATTTTTTTACCCAATATTGATGATACTTGGTGGTAATGATCAGTACACAAATCCCACTTGTCTCACCAAATTTTGTTCTTCTAGGTTGAAGCGTTCGTCTACAGTAGCAGTTTTTATATTTAGGTTTCTCTCTGTTCTCTCCTATATAGATAGATGAATTTGGAACTCTAAATCCAACATGGTTCGTAGTAGCTCTTGGAAACCTGACAATATAAAGGAGTTCTCAGTTTTGTCTCTATGGTTTGTTTATTCTTCATAGCCCTAAGCACAGACTGTGGAAAACCAATTTCATCGAGAGGGGTTGCCAAGCTTCTAAGAATTAACGATTTTCCCAAACACCAGCAAATATTTTTCACCCAATCTTGATGATACTTGGTGGTAATTATCAGTACACAAATCCCACTTGGCTTACCAAATTTTGTTCTTCTAGGTTGAAGCGTTCATCTACAGTAGTATTTTTTGTATTTAGTTTTCCCTCTGTTCTCTCCTATATAGATAGATGAATTTCGAACTCTAAATCCAACATGGTTTGTAGTAGCTCTTTGAAAATTTACAAAATAAAGGAGTTCTCAGTTTTGTCTCTATGGTTTGTTTCCTTTTCAAGTAGCCCTAAGCACAGACTGTGGAAAAGCACTTTCATTGAGAGGGGTTGCCAAGCTTCTAAGAATTAACGAGTTTCCGAAATACCAGCAAATATTTTTTTCACCCAAACTTGATGATACTTGGTGGTAATGATCAGTACACAAATTCCACTTGGCTCACCAAATTTTGTTCTTCTAGGTTGAAGCGTTCGTCTACAGTAGCAGTTTTTATATTTAGGTTTTCCTCTGGTCTCTCCTATATAGTTAGATGAATTTGGAACTCTTAATCCAACATGGTTTGTAGTAGCTCTTTGAAAATTTACAAAATAAAGGAGTTCTCAGTTTTGTCACTATGGTTTGTTTCCTCTTCAAGTAGCCTTAGGCACAGACTGTGGAAAAGAACTTTCATTGAGAGGGGTTCCCAAGCTTCTAAGAATTAACGAGTTTCTGAAATACGAGCAAACACTTTTTCACCCAATCTTGATGATACTTGGTGGTAATGATAAGAACACAAATCCCACTTGGCTCACCAAATTTTGTTCTTCTAGGTTGAAGCGTTCGTCTACCGTAGCAGTTTTTATATTTAGGTATCCCTCTGCTCTCTCCTATATAGATAGATGAATTTGGAACTCTAAAACCAACATGGTTCGTAGTAGCTCTTTGAAACTTGACAAAATAAAAAAGTTCTCAGTTTTGTCTCCATGGTTTGTTTCCTCTAAAAATAGCCCTAAGCACAGACTCTGGAAAAGCAATTTCATTGAGAGGGGTTGCCAAGCTTCTAAGAATTAACGAGTTTCCGAAATACCAGAAAATATTTTTTCACCCAATCTTGATGATACTTGGTGGTAATGATCAGTACAGAAATCCCACTTGGCTCACCAAATTTTGTTGTTCTAGGTTGAAACGTTCGTCTACAGTAGCAGTTTTTATATTTAGGTTTCCCTCTGCTCTCTCTATATAGATAGATGAATTTGGAACTCTAAATCCAACATGGTTCGTAGTAGCTCTTTGAAACTTGACAAAATAAAGGAGTTCTCAGTTTTGTCTCTGTGGTTTGTTTCCTCTTCAAGTAGCCCTAGGCACAGACGGTGGAAAAGCACTTTCATTGAGAGGGGTTGCCAAGCTTCTAAGAATTAACGAGTTTCCGAAATACCAGCAAATATTTTTTTTACCCAATCTTGATGATACTTGGTGGTAATGATCAGTACACAAATCACACTTGGCTCACCGAAATTTGTTCTACTAGGTTGAAGCGTTCGTCTACAGTAGCAGTTTTTAAATTATGGTTTCCCTCTGCTCTCTCCTATATAGATAGATGAATTTGGAACTCTAAATCCAACATGGTTCGTAGTAGCTCTTTGAAACTTGACAAAATAAAGGAGTTCTCATTTTTGTCTCTATGGTTTGTTTCCTCTTCAAGTAGCCCTAGACACAGACTGTGGAAAAGCAATTTCATTGAGAGGGGTTGCCAAGCTTCTAAGAATTAACGAGTTTCCGAAATTCCAGCAAATATTTTTTCACCCAATCTTGATGATACTTGGTGGTAATGATCAGTACACAAATCCCACTTGGCTCACCAAATTTTGTTCTTCTAGGTTGAAACGTTCGTCTAGAGTAGCAGTTTTTATATTTAGGTTTCCCACTGTTCTCTCTTATATAGATAGAAGAATTTGGAAATCTAAATCCAACATGGTTCGTAGTAGCTCTTTGAAACTTGACAAAATAAAGGAGTTCTCAGTTTTGTCTCTGTGGTTTGTTTCCTCTTCAAGTAGCCCTAGGCACAGACGGTGGAAAAGCACTTTCATTGAGAGGGGTTGCCAAGCTTCTAAGAATTAACGAGTTTCCGAAATACCAGCAAATATTTTTTTTACCCAATCTTGATGATACTTGGTGGTAATGATCAGTACACAAATCCCACTTGGCTCACCCAATTTTGTTTTTCTAGGTTGAAGCATTCTTCTACAGTAGCGGTTTTTATATTTAGGTTTCCCTCTGTTCTCTCCTATATAGATAGATGAATTTGGAAATCTAAATCCAACATGGTTCGTAGTAGCTCTTTGAAACTTGACAAAATAAAGGAGATCTCAGTTTGTCTCTATGGTTTGTTTCCTCTTCACGTAGCCCTAGGCACAGACTGTGGAAAATCACTTTCATTGAGACGGGTTGCCAAGCTTCTAAGAATTGACGAGTTTCCGAAATACCAGCAAATATTTTTTTCACCCAATCTTGATGATACTTGGTGGTAATGATCAGTACACAAATCCCACTTGGCTCACCAAATTTTGTTCTTCCATATTGGGGCGTTCGTCTACAGTAGCAGTTTTTATATTTAGGTTTCCCTCTGTTCTCTCCTATATAGATAGATGAATTTGGAACTCTAAATCCAACATGGTTCGTAGTAGCTCTTGGAAACCTGACAATATAAAGGAGTTATCAGTTTTGTCTCTGTGGTTTGTTTCCTCTTCATAGCCCTAGGCACAGACTGTGGAAAAGCAATTTCATCGAGAGGCGTTGCCAAGCTTCTAAGAATTAACGATTTTCCCAAACACCAGCAAATATTTTTCACCCAATCTTGATGATACTTGGTGGGAATGATCAGTACACAAATCCCACTTGCCTTACCAAATTTTGTTCTTCTAGGTTGAAGCGTTCATCTACAGTAGTAGTTTTTATATTTAGTTTTCCCTCTTCTCTCCTATATAGATAGATGAATTTGGAACTCTAAATCCTTCATGGTTCGTAGTATCTCTTTGAAACTTGACAAAATAAAGGAGTTCTCAGTTTTGTCTCTATGGTTTGTTTCCTCTTCAAGTAGCCCTAATCACAGACTGTGGAAAAGCACTTTCATTGAGAGGGGATGCCAAGCTTCTAAGAATTAACGAGTTTCCAAGATTCCAGCAAATATTTTTTTACCCAATCTTGATGATGCTTGGTGGTAATGATCAGTGCACAAATCCCACTTGGCTCACCAAATTTTGTTCTTCTAGGTTGAAGCGTTCGTCTACAGTAGCAGTTTTTGTATTTAGATTTCCTCTGCTCTCTCCTATATAGATAGATGAATTGGAACTCTTAATCCAACATGGTTCATAGTAGCTCTTTGAAACTTGACAAAATAAAGGAGTTCTCAGTTTTGTCTCTATGGTTTGTTTCCTCTTCAAGTAGCCCTAGGCACAGACTGTGGAAAAGCAATTTCATTGAGAGGGGTTGCCAAGCTTAAAAGAATTAACGAGTTTCCAAAATACAAGAAAATATTTTTTCACCCAATCTTGATGATACTTGGTGGTAATGATCAGTACACAAATCCCACTTGGCTCACCAAATTTTGTTCTTCTAGGTTGAAGCGTACGTCTACAGTAGCAGTTTTTATATTTAGGTTTCCATCTGTTCTCTGCTATATAGATAGATGAATTTCGAAATGTAAATCCAACATGGTTCGTAGTAGCTCTTTGAAACTTGACAAAATAAAGGATATCTCAGTTTCTCTCTATGGTTTGTTTCCTCTTCACGTAGCCCTAGGCACAGACTGTGGAAAATCACTTTCATTGAGAGGGGTTGCCAAGCTTCTAAGAATTGACGAGTTTCCGAAATACCAGCAAATATTTTTTTCACCCAATCTTGATGATACTTGGTGGTAATGATCAGTACACAAATCCCACTTGGCTCACCAAATTTTGTTCTTCTATATTGAAGCATTCGTCTACAGAAGCAGTTTTTATATTTAGGTTTCCCTCTGTTCTCTCCTGTATAGATAGATAAATTTGGAACTCTAAATCCAACATGGTTTGTAGTATCTCTTTGAAACTTGACAAAATAAAGGAGTTCTCAGTTTTGTCTCTATGGTTTGTTTCCTCTTCAAGTAGCCCTAATCACAGACTGTGGAAAAGCACTTTCATTGAGAGGGGATGCCAAGCTTCTAAGAATTAACGAGTTTCCAAGATTCCAGCAAATATTTTTTTACCCAATCTTGATGATGCTTGGTGGTAATGATCAGTGCACAAATCCCACTTGGCTCACCAAATTTTGTTCTTCTAGGTTGAAGCGTTCGTCTACAGTAGCAGTTTTTATATTTAGGTTTCCCTCTGCTCTCTCCTATATAGATAGATGAATTTGGAACTCTAAATCCAACATGGTTTGTAGTAGCTCTTTGAAACTTGACAAAATAAAGGAGTTCTCAGTTTTGTCTCTATGGTTTGTTTCCTGTTCAAGTAGCCTTAGGCACACACTGTGGAAAAGCACTTTCATTGAGATGGGTTTCCAAGCTTCTAAGAATTAACGAGTTTTCGAAATACCAGCAAACACTTTTTCACCCAATCTTGATGATACTTTGTGGTAATGATCAGTACACAAATCCCACTTGGCTCACCAAATTTTGTTCTTCTAGGTTGAAGCGTTCGTCTACAGTAGCAGTTTTTATATTTAGATTTCCTCTGCTCTCTCCTATATAGATAGATGAATTGGAACTCTTAATCCAACATGGTTCATAGTAGCTCTTTGAAACTTGACAAAATAAAGGAGTTCTCAGTTTTGTCTCTATGGTTTGTTTCCTCTTCAAGTAGCCCTAGGCACAGACTGTGGAAAAGCAATTTCATTGAGAGGGGTTGCCAAGCTTAAAAGAATTAACGAGTTTCCAAAATACAAGAAAATATTTTTTCACCCAATCTTGATGATACTTGGTGGTAATGATCAGTACACAAATCCCACTTGGCTCACCAAATTTTGTTCTTCTAGGTTGAAGCGTTCGTCTACAGTAGCAGTTTTTATATTTAGGTTTCCCTCTGTTCTCTCCTATATAGATAGATGAATTTCGAAATGTAAATCCAACATGGTTCGTAGTAGCTCTTTGAAACTTGACAAAATAAAGGAGATCTCAGTTTCTCTCTATGGTTTGTTTCCTCTTCACGTAGCCCTAGGCACAGACTGTGGAAAATCACTTTCATTGAGAGGGGTTGCCAAGCTTCTAAGAATTGACGAGTTTCCGAAATACCAGCAAATATTTTTTTCACCCAATCTTGATGATACTTGGTGGTAATGATCAGTACACAAATCCCACTTGGCTCACCAAATTTTGTTCTTCTATATTGAAGCGTTCGTCTACAGAAGCAGTTTTTATATTTAGGTTTCCCTCTGTTCTCTCCTTTATAGATAGATAAATTTGGAACTCAAAATCCAACATGGTTTGTAGTAGCTCTTTGAAACTTGACAAAATAAAGGAGTTCTCAGTTTTGTCTCTATGGTTTGTTTCTTCTTCACGTAGCCTTCAGCACAGACTGTGGAAAAGCACTTTCATTGAGAGGGGTTGCCAAGCTTCTAAGAATTAACGAGTTTCCGAAATACCAGCAAATATTTTTTCACCCGATCTTGATGATACTTGGTGGTAATGATTAGTACACAAATCCCATTTGTCTCAAAAAATTTTGTTCTTATAGGTTGAAGCGTTCGTCTACAGTAGCATTTTAATATTTAGGGTTTCCTGTGCTCTCTCCTATATAGATAGATGAATTTGGAACTCTAAATCCAACACGGTTCGTAGTAGCTCTTTGAAACTTGACAAAATAAAGGAGTTCTCATTTTTGTCTCTACGGTTTGTTTCCTCTTCAAGTAGCCCTAGACACAGACTGTGGAAAAGCAATTTCATTGAGAGGGGTTGCCAAGCTTCTAAGAATTAACGAGTTTCCGAAATTCCAGCAAATATTTTTTCACCCAATCTTGATGATACTTGGTGGTAATGATCAGTACACAAATCCCACTTGTCTCACCAAATTTTGTTCTTCTAGGTTGAAACGTTCGTCTAGAGTAGCAGTTTTTATATTTAGGTTTCCCACTGTTCTCTCTTATATAGATAGAAGAATTTGGAAATCTAAATCCAACATGGTTCGTAGTAGCTCTTTGAAACTTGACAAAATAAAGGATTTCTCAGTTTTGTCTCTGTGGTTTGTTTCCTCTTCAAGTAGCCCTAGGCACAGACGGTGCAAAAGCACTTTCATTGAGAGGGGTTGCCAAGCTTCTAAGAATTAACGAGTTTCCGAAATACCAGCAAATATTTTTTTTTACCCAATCTTGATGATACTTGGTTGTAATGATCAGTACACAAATCCCATTTGGCTCACCAAATTTTGTTCTTATAGGTTGAAGCGTTCGTCTACAGTAGCATTTTAATATTTAGGTTTCCTGTGCTCTCTCCTATATAGATAGATGAATTTGGAACTCTAAATCCAACATGGTTCGTAGTAGCTCTTTGAAACTTGACAAAATAAAGGAGTTCTCATTTTTGTCTCTATGGTTTGTTTCCTCTTCAAGTAGCCCTAGACACAGACTGTGGAAAAGCACTTTCATCGAGAGGGGTTGCCAAGCTTCTAAGAATTAACGAGTTTCCAAAATTCCAGCAAATATTTTTTCACCCAATCTTGATGATACTTGGTGGTAATGATCAGTACACAAATCCCACTTGGCTCACCCAATTTTGTTTTTCTAGGTTGAAGCGTTCTTCTACAGTAGCAGTTTTTATATTTAGGTTTCCCTCTGTTCTCTCCTATATAGATAGATGAATTTGGAAATCTAAATCCAACATGGTTCGTAATAGCTCTTTGAAACTTGACAAAATAAAGGAGATCTCAGTTTGTCTCTATGGTTTGTTTCCTCTTCACGTAGCCCTAGGCACAGACTGTGGAAAATCACTTTCATTGAGACGGGTTGCCAAGCTTCTAAGAATTAACGAGTTTCCGAAATACGAGCAAACACTTTTTCACCCAATCTTGATGATACTTGGTGGTAATGATAAATACACAAATCCCACTTGGCTCACCAAATTTTGTTCTTCGAGGTTGAAGCGTTCGTCTACAGTGGCAGTTTTTATATTTATGTTTACCTCTGTTCTCTCCTATATAGATAGATGAAATTGGAACTCTAAATCCAACATGGTTCGTAGTAGATCTTTGAAACGTGACAAAATAAAGGAGTTCTCAGTTTTGTCTCTATGGTTTGTTACCTCTTCACGTAGCCTTTGGCACAGACTGTGGAAAAGCAATTTCATTGAGAGGGGTTGCCAAGCTTCTAAGAAATAACGAGTTTCCGAAACACCAGCAAGTATTTTTTCACCCAATCTTGATGATACTTGGTGGTAATGATCAGTACACAAATCCCACTTGGCTCACCAAATTTTGTTCTTCTAGGTTGAAGCGTTCGTCTACAGTAGCAGTTTTTATATTTATGTTTCCCTCTGTTCTCTCCTATATAGATAGATGAATTTGGAACTCTAAATCCAACATGGTTCGTAGTAGCTCTGGAAACTTGACAAAATAAAGGAGTTCCTAGTTTTGTCTCTATGGTTTGTTTCCTCTTCAAGTAGCCCTAGGCACAGACTGTGGAAAAGCACTTTCATTGAGAGGGGTTGCCAAGCTTCTAAGAATTAACGAGTTTTTGAAATACCAGCAAATATTTTTTCACCCAATTGATGATACTTGGTGGTAATGATCAGTACACAAATCACACTTGGCTCACCGAAATTTGTTCTACTAGGTTGAAGCGTTCGTCTACAGTAGCAGTTTTTAAATTATGGTTTCCCTCTGCTCTCTCCTATATAGATAGATGAATTTGGAACTCTAAATCCAACATGGTTCGTAGGGGCTCTTTGAAACTTGACAAAATAAAGGAGTTCTCATTTTTGTCTCTATGGTTTGTTTCCTCTTCAAGTAGCCCTAGGCACAGACTGTGGAAAAGCAATTTCATTGAGAGGCGGTGCCAAGCTTCTAAGAATTAACGAGTTTCCGAAATTCCAGCAAATATTTTTTCACCCAATCTTGATGATACTTGGTGGTAATGATCAGTACACAAATCCCACTTGGCTCACCAAATTTTGTTCTTCTAGGTTGAAGCGTTCGTCTACAGTAGCAGTTTTTATATTTAGGTTTCCCTCTGTTCTCTCCTATATAGATAGATGAATTTGGAACTCTAAATCCAACATGGTTCGTAGTAGCTCTTGGAAACTTGAAAATATAAAGGAGTTCTCAGGTTTGTCTCTATGGTTTGTTTCCTCTTCATAGCCCTAGGCACAGACTGTGTAAAAGCACTTTCATCGAGAGGGGTTGCCAAGCTTCTAAGAATTAACGAGTTTCTCAAATACCAGCAAATATTTTTCACCCAATCTTGATGATACTTGGTGGTAATGATCAGTACAGAAATCCCACTTGGCTCACCAAATTTTGTCCTTCTAGGTTGAAGCGTTCGTCTACAGTAGCAGTTTTTATATTTACGTTTCCCTCTGTTCTCTCCTATATAGATAGATGAAATTGGAACTCTAAATCCAACATGGTTCTAAGTAGCTCTTTGAAACTTGACAAAATAAAGGAGTTCTCAGTTTTGTCTCTATGGTTTGTTACCTCTTCACGTAGCCCAAGGCACAGACTGTGGAAAAGCAATTTCATTGAGAGGGGTTGCCAAGCTTCTAAGAATTAACGAGTTTCCGAAATACCAGCAAGTATTTTTTCACCCAATCTTGATAATACTTGGTGCTAATGATCAGTACACAAATCCCACTTGGCTCACCAAATTTTGTTCTTCTAGGTTGAA
This sequence comes from Callospermophilus lateralis, assembly GCF_048772815.1. Classification (NCBI taxonomy): domain Eukaryota; kingdom Metazoa; phylum Chordata; class Mammalia; order Rodentia; family Sciuridae; genus Callospermophilus; species Callospermophilus lateralis. The sequence goes on from NW_027514893.1 coordinate 79,033, forward strand.
GCGTTCGTCTACAGTAGCAGTTTTTATATTTACGTTTCCCTCTGTTCTCTCCTATATAGATAGATGAAATTGGAACTCTAAATCCAACATGGTTCTAAGTAGCTCTTTGAAACTTGACAAAATAAAGGAGTTCTCAGTTTTGTCTCTATGGTTTGTTACCTCTTCACGTAGCCCAAGGCACAGACTGTGGAAAAGCAATTTCATTGAGAGGGGTTGCCAAGCTTCTAAGAATTAACGAGTTTCCGAAATACCAGCAAGTATTTTTTCACCCAATCTTGATAATACTTGGTGCTAAAGATCAGTACACAAATCCCACTTGGCTCACCAAATTTTGTTCTTCTAGGTTGAAGCGTTCGTCTACAGTAGCAGTTTTTATATTTAGGTTTCTCTCTGTTCTCTCCTATATAGATAGATGAATTTGGAACTCTAAATCCAACATGGTTCGTAGTAGCTCTTGGAAACCTGACAATATAAAGGAGTTCTCAGTTTTGTCTCTATGGTTTGTTTATTCTTCATAGCCCTAAGCACAGACTGTGGAAACCAATTTCATCGAGAGGGGTTGCCAAGCTTCTAAGAATTAACAATTTTCCCAAACACCAGCAAATATTTTTCACCCAATCTTGATGATACTTGGTGGTAATTATCAGTACACAAATCCCACTTGGCTTACCAAATTTTGTTCTTCTAGGTTGAAGCGTTCATCTACAGTAGTATTTTTTGTATTTAGTTTTCCCTCTGTTCTCTCCTATATAGATAGATGAATTTCGAACTCTAAATCCAACATGGTTTGTAGTAGCTCTTTGAAAATTTACAAAATAAAGGAGTTCTCAGTTTTGTCTCTATGGTTTGTTTCCTTTTCAAGTAGCCCTAAGCACAGACTGTGGAAAAGCACTTTCATTGAGAGGGGTTGCCAAGCTTCTAAGAATTAACGAGTTTCCGAAATACCAGCAAATATTTTTTTCACCCAAACTTGATGATACTTGGTGGTAATGATCAGTACACAAATTCCACTTGGCTCACCAAATTTTGTTCTTCTAGGTTGAAGCGTTCGTCTACAGTAGCAGTTTTTATATTTAGGTTTTACTCTGCTCTCTCCTATATAGTTAGATGAATTTGGAACTCTTAATCCAACATGGTTTGTAGTAGCTCTTTGAAAATTTACAAAATAAAGGAGTTCTCAGTTTTGTCACTATGGTTTGTTTCCTCTTCAAGTAGCCTTAGGCACAGACTGTGGAAAAGAACTTTCATTGAGAGGGGTTCCCAAGCTTCTAAGAATTAACGAGTTTCTGAAATACGAGCAAACACTTTTTCACCCAATCTTGATGATACTTGGTGGTAATGATAAGTACACAAATCCCACTTGGCTCACCAAATTTTGTTATTCTAGGTTGAAGCGTTCGTCTACCGTAGCAGTTTTTATATTTAGGTATCCCTCTGCTCTCTCCTATATAGATAGATGAATTTGGAACTCTAAAACCAACATGGTTCGTAGTAGCTCTTTGAAACTTGACAAAATAAAAAAGTTCTCAGTTTTGTCTCCATGGTTTGTTTCCTCTAAAAACAGCCCTAAGCACAGACTCTGGAAAAGCAATTTCATTGAGAGGGGTTGCCAAGCTTCTAAGAATTAACGAGTTTCCGAAATACCAGAAAATGTTTTTTCACCCAATCTTGATGATACTTGGTGGTAATGATCAGTACAGAAATCCCACTTTGCTCACCAAATTTTGTTGTTCTAGGTTGAAACGTTCGTCTACAGTAGCAGTTTTTATATTTAGGTTTCCCTCTGCTCTCTCCTATATAGATAGATGAATTTGGAACTCTAAATCCAACATGGTTTGTAGTAGCTCTTTGAAACTTGACAAAATAAAGGAGTTCTCAGTTTTATCTCTATGGTTTGTTTCCTCTTCAAGTAGCCTTAGGCACAGACTGTGGAAAAGCACTTTCATTGAGATGGGTTGCCAAGTTTCTAAGAATTAACGAGTTTCCGAAATACGAGCAAACACTTTTTCACCCAAACTTGATGGTACTTGGTGGTAATGATCAGTACACAAATCCCATTTGGCTCACCAAATTTTGTTCTTATAGGTTGAAGCGTTCGTCTACAGTAGCATTTTAATATTTAGGTTTCCTGTGCTCTCTCCTATATAGATAGATGAATTTTGAACTCTAAATCCAACATGGTTCGTAGTAGCTCTTTGAAACTTGACAAAATAAAGGAGTTCTCATTTTTGTCTCTATGGTTTGTTTCCTCTTCAAGTAGCCCTAGACACAGACTGTGGAAAAGCAATTTCATTGAGAGGGGTTGCCAAGCTTCTAAGAATTAACGAGTTTCCGAAATTCCAGCAAATATTTTTTCACCCAATCTTGATGATACTTGGTGGTAATGATCAGTACACAAATCCCACTTGTCTCACCAAATTTTGTTCTTCTAAGTTGAAACGTTCGTCTAGAGTAGCAGTATTTATATTTAGGTTTCCCACTGTTCTCTCTTATATAGATAGAAGAATTTGGAAATCTAAATCCAACATGGTTCGTAGTAGCTCTTTGAAACTTGACAAAATAAAGGAGTTCTCAGTTTTGTCTCTGTGGTTTGTTTCCTCTTCAAGTAGCCCTAGGCACAGACGGTGGAAAAGCACTTTCATTGAGAGGGGTTGCCAAGCTTCTAAGAATTAACGAGTTTCCGAAATACCAGCAAATATTTTTTTTACCCAATCTTGATGATACTTGGTGGTAATGATCAGTACACAAATCACACTTGGCTCACCGAAATTTGTTCTACTAGGTTGAAGCGTTCGTCTACAGTAGCAGTTTTTAAATTATGGTTTCCCTCTGCTCTCTCCTATATAGATAGATGAATTTGGAACTCTAAATCCAACATGGTTCGTAGGGGCTCTTTGAAACTAGACAAAATAAAGGAGTTCTCATTTTTGTCTCTATGGTTTGTTTCCTCTTCAAGTAGCCCTAGGCACAGACTGTGGAAAAGCAATTTCATTGAGAGGGGGTGCCAAGCTTCTAAGAATTAACGAGTTTCCGAAATTCCAGCAAATATTTTTTTACCCAATCTTGATGATACTTGGTGGTAATGATCAGTACACAAATCCCACTTGGCTCACCAAATTTTGTTCTTCTAGGTTGAAGCGTTCGTCTACAGTAGCAGTTTTTATATTTAGGTTTCCCTCTGTTCTCTCCTATGTAGATAGATGAATTTGGAACTCCAAATCCAACATGGTTCGTAGTAGCTCTTGGAAACTTGAAAATATAAAGGAGTTCTCAGTTTTGTCTCTATGGTTTGTTTCCTCTTCATAGCCCTAGGCACAGACTGTGGAAAAGCACTTTCATCGAGAGGGGTTGCCAAGCTTCTAAGAATTAACGAGTTTCCCAAATACCAGCAAATATTTTTCACCCAATCTTGATGATACTTGGTGGTAATGATCAGTACAGAAATCCCACTTGGCTCACCAAATTTTGTTCTTCTAGGTTGAAGCGTTCGTCTACAGTAGCAGTTTTTATATTTACGTTTCCCTCTGTTCTCTCCTATATAGATAGATGAAATTGGAACTCTAAATCCAACATGGTTCTAAGTAGCTCTTTGAAACTTGACAAAATAAAGGAGTTCTCAGTTTTGTCTCTATGGTTTGTTACCTCTTCACGTAGCCCAAGGCACAGACTGTGGAAAAGCAATTTCATTGAGAGGGGTTGCCAAGCTTCTAAGAATTAACGAGTTTCCGAAATACCAGCAAGTATTTTTTCACCCAATCTTGATAATACTTGGTGCTAAAGATCAGTACACAAATCCCACTTGGCTCACCAAATTTTGTTCTTCTAGGTTGAAGCGTTCGTCTACAGTAGCAGTTTTTATATTTAGGTTTCTCTCTGTTCTCTCCTATATAGATAGATGAATTTGGAACTCTAAATCCAACATGGTTCGTAGTAGCTCTTGGAAACCTGACAATATAAAGGAGTTCTCAGTTTTGTCTCTATGGTTTGTTTATTCTTCATAGCCCTAAGCACAGACTGTGGAAAACCAATTTCATCGAGAGGGGTTGCCAAGCTTCTAAGAATTAACGATTTTCCCAAACACCAGCAAATATTTTTCACCCAATCTTGATGATACTTGGTGGTAATTATCAGTACACAAATCCCACTTGGCTTACCAAATTTTGTTCTTCTAGGTTGAAGCGTTCATCTACAGTAGTAGTTTTTGTATTTAGTTTTCCCTCTGTTCTCTCCTATATAGATAGATGAATTTGGAACTCTAAATCCAACATGGTTTGTAGTAGCTCTTTGAAAATTTACAAAATAAAGGAGTTCTCAGTTTTGTCTCTATGGTTTGTTTCCTTTTCAAGTAGCCCTAAGCACAGACTGTGGAAAAGCACTTTCATTGAGAGGGGTTGCCAAGCTTCTAAGAATTAACGAGTTTCCGAAATACCAGCAAATATTTTTTCACCCGATCTTGATGATACTTGGTGGTAATGATTAGTTCACAAATCCCACTTGGCTCACGAAATTTTGTTCTTCTAGGTTGAAGCGTTCGTGTAGATTAGCAGTTTCTATATTTTGTTTCCTTCTGTTCTCTCCTATGTAGATAGATGAATTTGGAACTCTAAATCCAACATGGTTTGTAGTAGCTCTTTGAAACTTGACAAAATAAAGGAGTTCTCAGTTTTGTCTCTATGGTTTGTTTCCTCTTCAAGTAGCCCTAAGCACAGACTGTGGAAAAGCACTTTCATTGAGAGGGGTTGCCAAGCTTCTAAGAATTAACGAGTTTCCAAAATTCCAGCAAATATTTTTTTACCCAATCTTGATGATACTTGGTGGTAATGATAAGTACACAAATCCCACTTGGCTCACCAAATTTTGTTCTTCTAGGTTGAAGCGTTCGTCTACAGTAGCAGTTTTTATATTTAGGTTTCCCTCTGCTCTCTCCTATAAGATAGATGAATTTGGAACTCTAAATCCAACATGGTTTGTAGTAGCTCTTTGAAACTTGACAAAATAAAGGAGTTCTCAGTTTTATCTCTATGGTTTGTTTCCTCTTCAAGTAGCCTTAGGCACAGACTGTGGAAAAGCACTTTCATTGAGATGGGTTGCCAAGTTTCTAAGAATTAACGAGTGTCCGAAATACGAGCAAACACTTTTTCACGCAATCTTGATGATACTTGGTGGTAATGATCAGTACACAAATCCCATTTGGCTCAAAAAATTTTGTTCTTATAGGTTGAAGCGTTCGTCTACAGTAGCATTTTAATATTTAGGTTTCCTGTGCTCTCTCCTATATAGATAGATGAATTTGGAACTCTAAATCCAACATGGTTCGTAGTAGCTCTTTGAAACTTGACAAAATAAAGGAGTTCTCATTTTTGTCTCTATGGTTTGTTTCCTCTTCAAGTAGCCCTAGACACAGACTGTGGAAAAGCAATTTCATTGAGAGGGGTTGCCAAGCTTCTAAGAATTAACGAGTTTCCGAAATTCCAGCAAATATTTTTTCACCCAATCTTGATGATACTTGGTGGTAATGATCAGTACACAAATCCCACTTGTCTCACCAAATTTTGTTCTTCTAGGTTGAAACGTTCGTCTAGAGTAGCAGTTTTTATATTTAGGTTTCCCACTGTTCTCTCTTATATAGATAGAAGAATTTGGAAATCTAAATCCAACATGGTTCGTAGTAGCTCTTTGAAACTTGACAAAATAAAGGAGTTCTCAGTTTTGTCTCTGTGGTTTGTTTCCTCTTCAAGTAGCCCTAGGCACAGACGGTGGAAAAGCACTTTCATTGAGAGGGGTTGCCAAGCTTCTAAGAATTAACGAGTTTCCGAAATACCAGCAAATATTTTTTTTAACCAATCTTGATGATACTTGGTGGTAATGATCAGTACACAAATCCCACTTGGCTCACCCAATTTTGTTTTTCTAGGTTGAAGCGTTCTTCTACAGTAGCAGTTTTTATATTTAGGTTTCCCTCTGTTCTCTCCTATATAGATAGATGAATTTGGAAATCTAAATCCAACATGGTTCGTAGTAGCTCTTTGAAACTTGACAAAATAAAGGAGATCTCAGTTTGTCTCTATGGATTGTTTCCTCTTCACGTAGCCCTAGGCACAGACTGTGGAAAATCACTTTCATTGAGACGGGTTGCCAAGCTTCTAAGAATTGACGAGTTTCCGAAATACCAGCAAATATTTTTTTCACCCAATCTTGATGATACTTGGTGGTAATGATCAGTACACAAATCCCACTTGGCTCACCAAATTTTGTTCTTCCATATTGAAGCGTTCGTCTACAGTAGCAGTTTTTATATTTAGGTTTCCCTCTGTTCTCTCCTATATAGATAGATGAATTTGGAACTCTAAATCCAACATGGTTCGTAGTAGCTCTTGGAAACCTGACAATATAAAGGAGTTATCAGTTTTGTCTCTGTGGTTTGTTTCCTCTTAATAGCCCTAGGCACAGACTGTGGAAAAGCAATTTCATCGAGAGGCATTGCCAAGCTTCTAAGAATTAACGATTTTCCCAAACACCAGCAAATATTTTTCACCCAATCTTGATGATACTTGGTGGGAATGATCAGTACACAAATCCCACTTGGCTTACCAAATTTTGTTCTTCTAGGTTGAAGCGTTCATCTACAGTAGTAGTTTTTATATTTAGTTTTCCCTCTTCTCTCCTATATAGATAGATGAATTTGGAACTCTAAATCCTTCATGGTTCTTAGTATCTCTTTGAAACTTGACAAAATAAAGGAGTTCTCAGTTTTGTCTCTATGGTTTGTTTCCTCTTCAAGTAGCCCTAATCACAGACTGTGGAAAAGCACTTTCATTGAGAGGGGATGCCAAGCTTCTAAGAATTAACGAGTTTCCAAGATTCCAGCAAATATTTTTTTACGCAATCTTGATGATGCTTGGTGGTAATGATCAGTGCACAAATCCCACTTGGCTCACCAAATTTTGTTCTTCTAGGTTGAAGCGTTCGTCTACAGTAGCAGTTTTTATATTTAGGTTTCCCTATGCTCTCTCCTATATAGATAGATGAATTTGGAACTCTAAATCCAACATGGTTTGTAGTAGCTCTTTGAAACTTGACAAAATAAAGGAGTTCTCAGTTTTGTCTCTATGGTTTGTTTCCTCTTCAAGTAGCCTTAGGCACACACTGTGGAAAAGCACTTTCATTGAGATGGGTTTCCAAGCTTCTACGAATTAACGAGTTTTCGAAATACCAGCAAACACTTTTTCACCCAATCTTGATGATACTTTGTGGTAATGATCAGTAGACAAATCCCACTTGGCTCACCAAATTTTGTTCTTCTAGGTTGAAGCGTTCGTCTACAGTAGCAGTTTTTATATTTAGATTTCCTCTGCTCTCTCCTATATAGATAGATGAATTGGAACTCTTAATCCAACATGGTTCATAGTAGCTCTTTGAAACTTGACAAAATAAAGGAGTTCTCAGTTTTGTCTCTATGGTTTGTTTCCTCTTCAAGTAGCCCTAGGCACAGACTGTGGAAAAGCAATTTCATTGAGAGGGGTTGCCAAGCTTAAAAGAATTAACGAGTTTCCAAAATACAAGCAAATATTTTTTCACCCAATCTTGATGATACTTGGTGGTAATGATCAGTACAAAAATCCCACTTGGCTCACCAAATTTTGTTCTTCTAGGTTGAAGCGTTCGTCTACAGTAGCAGTTTTTATATTTATATTTCCCTCTGTTCTCTCCTATATAGATAGATGAATTTCGAAATGTAAATCCAACATGGTTCGTATTAGCTCTTTGAAACTTGACAAAATAAAGGAGATCTCAGTTTGTCTCTATGGTTTGTTTCCTCTTCACGTAGCCCTAGGCACAGACTGTGGAAAATCACTTTCATTGAGAGTGGTTGCCAAGCTTCTAAGAATTGACGAGTTTCCGAAATACCAGCAAATATTTTTTTCACCCAATCTTGATGATACTTGGTGGTAATGATCAGTACACAAATCCCACTTGGCTCACCAAATTTTGTTCTTCTATATTGAAGCGTTCGTCTACAGAAGCAGTTTTTATATTTAGGTTTCCCTCTGTTCTCTCCTGTATAGATAGATAAATTTGGAACTCTAAATCCAACATGGTTTGTAGTAGCTCTTTGAAACATGACAAAATAAAGGAGTTCTCAGTTTTGTCTCTATGGTTTGTTTCTTCTTCACGTAGCCTTCAGCACAGACTGTGGAAAAGCACTTTCATTGAGAGGGGTTGCCAAGCTTCTAAGAATTAACGAGTTTCCGAAATACCAACAAAATTTTTTCACCCGATATTGATGATACTTGTTGGTAATGATTAGTACACAAATCCCACTTGGCTCACGAAATTTTGTTCTTCTAGGGTGAAGCGTTCGTGTACATTAGCAGTTTCTATATTTTGTTTCCTTCTGTTCTCTCCTATGTAGATAGATGAATTTGGAACTCTAAATCCAACATGGTTTGTAGTAGCTCTTTGAAACTTGACAAAATAAAGGAGTTCTCAGTTTTGTCTCTATGGTTTGTTTCCTCTTCAAGTAGCCCTAAGCACAGACTGTGGAAAAGCACTTTCATCGAGAGGGGTTGCCAAGCTTCTAAGAATTAACGAGTTTCCAAAATTCCAGCAAATATTTTTTTACCCAATCTTGATGATACTTGGTGCTAATGATCAGTACACAAATCCCACTTGGCTCACCAAATTTTGTTCTTCTAGGTTGAAGCGTTCGTCTACAGTAGCAGTTTTTATATTTAGGTTTCCCTCTGCTCTCTCCTATATAGATAGATGAATTTGGAACTCTAAATCCAACATGGTTTGTAGTAGCTCTTTGAAACTTGACAAAATAAAGGAGTTCTCAGTTTTATGTCTATGGTTTGTTTCCTCTTCAAGTAGCCTTAGGCACAGACTGTGGAAAAGCACTTTCATTGAGATGGGTTGCCAAGTTTCTAAGAATTAACGAGTTTCCGAAATACCAGCAAATATTTTTTCACCCGATCTTGATGATACTTGGTGGTAATGATTAGTACACAAATCCCACTTGGCTCACGAAATTTTGTTCTTCTAGGTTGAAGCGTTCGTCTACAGTAGCAGTTTTTATATTTAGGTTTCCCTCTGCTCTCTCCTATATAGATAGATGAATTTGGAACTCTAAATCCAACATGGTTTGTAGTAGCTCTTTGAAACTTGACAAAATAAAGGAGTTCTCAGTTTTATCTCTATGGTTTGTTTCCTCTTCAAGTAGCCTTAGGCACAGACTGTGGAAAAGCACTTTCATTGAGATGGGTTGCCAAGTTTCTAAGAATTAACGAGTTTCCGAAATACGAGCAAACACTTTTTCACCCAATCTTGATGATACTTGGTGGTAATGATCAGTACACAAATCCCACTTGACTCACGAAATTTTGTTCTTCTCGGTTGAAGCGTTCGTCTACAGTAGCATTTTAATATTTAGGTTTCCTGTGCTCTCTCCTATATAGATAGATGAATTTGGAACTCTAAATCCAACATGGTTCGTAGTAGCTCTTTGAAAATTGACAAAATAAAGGAGTTCTCATTTTTGTCTCTATGGTTTGTTTCCTCTTCAAGTAGCCCTAGACACAGACTGTGGAAAAGCAATTTCATTGAGAGGGGTTGCCAAGCTTCTAAGAATTAACGAGTTTCCGAAATTCCAGCAAATATTTTTTCACCCCATCTTGATGATACTTGGTGGTAATGATCAGTACACAAATCCCACTTGTCTCACCAAATTTTGTTCTTCTAGGTTGAAACGTTCGTCTAGAGTAGCAGTTTTTATATTTAGGTTTCCCACTGTTCTCTCTTATATAGATAGAAGAATTTGGAAATCTAAATCCAACATGGTTCGTAGTAGCTCTTTGAAACTTGACAAAATAAAGGAGTTCTCAGTTTTGTCTCTGTGGTTTGTTTCCTCTTCAAGTAGCCCTAGGCACAGACGGTGGAAAAGCACTTTCATTGAGAGGGGTTGCCAAGCTTCTAAGATTAACGAGTTTCCGAAATACCAGCAAATATTTTTTTTACCCAATCTTGATGATACTTGGTGGTAATGATCAGTACACAAATCCCACTTGGCTCACCCAATTTTGTTTTTCTAGGTTGAAGCGTTCTTCTACAGTAGCAGTTTTTATATTTAGGTTTCCCTCTGTTCTCTCCTATATAGATAGATGAATTTGGAAATCTAAATCCAACATGGTTCGTAGTAGCTCTTTGAAACTTGACAAAATAAAGGAGATCTCAGTTTGTCTCTATGGTTTGTTTCCTCTTCACGTAGCCCTAGGCACAGACTGTGGAAAATCACTTTCATTGAGACTGGTTGCCAAGCTTCTAAGAATTGACGAATTTCCGAAATACCAGCAAATATTTTTTTCACCCAATCTTGATGATACTTGGTGGTAATGATCAGTACACAAATCCCACTTGGCTCACCAAATTTTGTTCTTCCATATTGAAGCGTTCGTCTACAGTAGCAGTTTTTATATTTAGGTTTCCCTCTGTTCTCTCCTATATAGATAGATGAATTTGGAACTCTAAATCCAACATGGTTCGTAGTAGCTCTTGGAAACCTGACAATATAAAGGAGTTATCAGTTTTGTCTCTGTGGTTTGTTTCCTCTTCATAGCCCTAGGCACAGACTGTGGAAAAGCAATTTCATCGAGAGGCGTTGCCAAGCTTCTAAGAATTAACGATTTTCCCAAACACCAACAAATATTTTTCACCCAATCTTGATGATACTTGGTGGGAATGATCAGTACACAAATCCCACTTGGCTTACCAAATTTTGTTCTTCTAGGTTGAAGCGTTCATCTACAGTAATAGTTTTTATATTTAGTTTTCCCTCTTCTCTCCTATATAGATAGATGAATTTGGAACTCTAAATCCTTCATGGTTCGTAGTATCTCTTTGAAACTTGACAAAATAAAGGAGTTCTCAGTTTTGTCTCTATGGTTTGTTTCCTCTTCAAGTAGCCCTAATCACAGACTGTGGAAAAGCACTTTCATTGAGAGGGGATTCCAAGCTTCTAAGAATTAACGAGTTTCCAAGATTCCAGCAAATATTTTTTTACCCAATATTGATGATGCTTGGTGGTAATGATCAGTACACAAATCCCACTTGGCTCACCAAATTTTGTTCTTCTAGGTTGAAGCGTTCGTCTACAGTAGCAGTTTTTATATTTAGGTTTCCTCTGCTCTCTCCTATATAGATAGATGAATTTGGAACTCTAAATTAAACATGGTTTGTCGTAGCTCTTTGAAACTTGAAAAAATAAAGGAGTTCTCAGTTTTGTCTCTATGGTTTGTTTCCTCTTCAAGTAGCCCTAGGCACAGACTTGGAAAAGCAATTTCATTGAGAGGGGTTGCCAAGCTTCTAAGAATTAACGAGTTTCCCAAATACCAGCAAATATTTTTCACCCAATCTTGATGATACTTGGTGGTAATGATCAGGACACAAATCCCACATGGCTCACCAAATTTTGTTCTTCTAGGTTGAAGCGTTCATCTACAATAGTAGTTTTTATATTTAGTTTTCCCACTGTTCTCCCCTATATAGATAGATGAAGTGGAACACTAAATCCAACATGGTTTGTAGTAGCTCTTTGAAACTTTACAAAATAAAGGAGTTCTCAGTTTTGTCTCTATGGTTTGTTTTCTCTTCAAGTAGCCTTCAGCACAGATTGTTTAAAAGCACTTTCATTGAGAGGGGTTGCCAAGCTTCTAAGAATTAATGAGTTTCCGAAATACCAGCAAATATTTTTTCACCCGATCTTGATGATACTTGGTGGTAATGATTAGTACACAAATCCCAATTGGCTCACGTAATTTTGTTCTTCTAGGTTGAAGCGTTCGTGTACAGTAGCAGTTTTTATATTTAGGTTTCCTTCTCTTCTCTCCTATATAGATAGATGAATTTGGAACTCTAAATCCAACATGGTTTGTAGTAGCTCTTTGAAACTTGACAAAATAAAGGAGTTCTCAGTTTTGTCTCTATGGTTTGTTTCCTCTTCAAGTAGCCATAGGCACAGTTTGTGGAAAAGCACTTTCATTGAGTTGGGTTTCCAAGCTTCTAAGAATTAACGAGTTTCCGAAATACGAGCAAACACTTTTTCACCCAATCTTGATGATACTTTGTGGTAATGATCAGTACACAAATCCCACTTGGCTCACCAAATTTTGTTCTTCTAGGTTGAAGCGTTCATCTACAGTAGTAGTTTTTATATTTAGGTTTCCTCTGCTTTCTCCTATATAGATAGATGAATTTTGAACTCTAAATCCAACATGGTTCATAGTAGCTCTTTGAAACATGACAAAATAAAGGAGTTCTCAGTTTTGTCTCTATGGTTTGTTTCCTCTTCAAGTAGCCCTAAGCACAGACTGTAGAAAAGCAATTTCCTTGAGAGTGGTTTCCAAGCTTCCAAGAATTGACGAGTTTCCGAAATACCAGCAAATATTTTTTCACCCAATCTTGATGATACTTGGTGTTAATTATCAGTACACAAATCCCACTTGGCTCACCAAATTTTGTTCTTCTAGGTTGAAGCGTTCGTCTACAGTAGCAGTTTTTATATTTAGGTTTCCCTCTGTTCTCTCATATATAGATAGATGAATTTGGAAATCTAAATCCAACATGGTTCGTAGAAGCTCTTTGAAACTTGACAAAATAAAGGAGTTCTCAGTTTTGTCTCTATGGTTTGTTTCCTCTTCACATAGCCCTAGGCACAGACTGTGGAAAAGCACTTTCATTGAAAGGGGTTGTGAAGCTTCTAAGAATTAACGAGTTTCCGAAATACCAGCAAATATTTTTTTCACCCAATCTTGATGATACTTGATGGTAATGATTAGTACACAAATTCCACTTGGCTCACCAAATTTTGTTCTTCTAGGTTGAAGCGTTCATCTACAGTAGTAGTTTTTATATTTAGTTTTCCCACTGTTCTCTCTTATATATAGATGAATTTGGAACTCAAAATTCAACATGGTTAGTAGAAGCTCTTTGAAACTTGACAAAATAAAGGAGTTCTCAGTTTTGTCTCTATGGTTTGTTTTCTCTTTAAGTAGCCCTATGCACAGACTGTGGAAAAGCACTTTCACTGAGAGGGTTTGCCAACCTTCTAAGAATAAACGAGTTTCCGAAATACCTGCAAATATTTTTTCACCCAATCTTGATGATACTTGGTGGTAATGATCAGTACACACATCCCACTTGGCTCACCAAATTTTGTTCTTCTAGGTTGAAGCGTTCGTCTACAGTAGCAGTTTTTATATTTAGGTTTCCCTCTGTTCTCTCCTATACAGATAGATGAATTTGGAAATCTAAATCCAACATGGTTCATAGTAGCTCTTTGAAACTTGAAAAAATAAAGGAGTTCTCAGTTTTGTCTCTATGGTTTGTTTCCTCTTCCTAGCCCTAGGCACAGACTGTCGAAAAGCACTTTCATTGAGAGGGGTTGCCAAGCTTCTAAGAATTAACGAGTTTCCCAAATACCAGCAAATATTTTTTTCACCCAATCTTGATGATACTTGGAGGTAATGATCAGTACACAAATTTCACTTGGCTCACCAAATATTGTTCTTCTAGGTTGAAGCGTTCATCTACAGTAGTAGTATTTATATTTAGTTTTCCCTCTGTTCTCTCCTATATAGATAGATGAATTTGGAACTCTAAATCCAACATGGTTTGTAGTAGCTCTTTGAAACTTGACAAAATAAAGGAGTTCTCAGTTTTGTCTCTATGGATTGTTTCCTCTTCAAGTAGCCTTAGGCACAGACTGTGGAAAAGCACTTTCATTGAGATGGGTTGCAAAGTTTCTAAGAATTAACGAATTTCCGAATTACGAGCAAACACTTTTTCACCCAATCTTGATGATACTGTGTGGTAATGATCAGTACACAAATCCCTCTTGGCTCACCAAATTTTGTTCTTCTAGGTTGAAGCGTTCGTCTACAGTAGCAGTTTTTATATTTAGGTTTCCTCTGCTCTCTCCTATATAGATAGATGAATTTGGAACTCTAAATTAAACATGGTTCGTCGTAGCTCTTTGAAACTTGAAAAAATAAAGGAGTTCTCAGTTTTGTCTCTATGGTTTGTTTCCTCTTCAAGTAGCCCTAGGCACAGACTTGGAAAAGCAATTTCATTGAGAGGGGTTGCCAAGCTTCTAAGAATTAACGAGTTTCCCAAATACCAGCAAATATTTTTCACCCTATCTTGATGATGCTTGGTGGTAATGATCAGGACACAAGTCCCACTTGGCTCACCAAATTTTGTTCTTCTAGTTTGAACCGTTCATCTACAGTGGTAGTTTTTATATTTTGTTTTCCCACTGTTCTCCCCTATATAGATAGATGAAGTTGGAACACTAAATCCAACATGGTTTGTAGTAGCTCTTTGAAACTTTACAAAATAAAGGAGTTCTCAGTTTTGTCTCTATGGTTTGTTTCCTCTTCAAGTAGCCTTCAGCACAGATTGTTTAAAAGCACTTTCATTGAGAGGGGTTGCCAAGCTACTAAGAATTAATGAGTTTCCGAAATAACAGCAAATATTTTTTCACCCGATCTTGATGATACTTTGTGGTAATGATCAGTACACTAATCCCACTTGGCTCACCAATTTTGTTCTTCTAGGTTGAAGCGTTCATCTACAGTAGCAGTTTTTATATTTAGGTTTCCTCTGCTTTCTCCTATATAGATAGATGAATTTGGAACTCTAAATCCAACATGGTTCATAGTAGCTCTTTGAAACTTGACAAAATAAAGGAGTTCTCAGTTTTGTCTCTATGGTTTGTTTCCTCTTCAAGTAGCCCTAGGAACAGACTGTAGAAAAGCAATTTCATTGAGAGGGGTTGCCAAGCTTCCAAGAATTAACGAGTTTCCGAAATACCAGCAAATATTTTCTCACCCAATCTTGATGATACTTGGTGTTAATGATCAGTACACAAATCCCATTTGGCTCACCAAATTTTGTTCTTCTAGGTTGAAGCGTTCGTCTACAGTAGCAGTTTTTATATTTAGGTTTCCCTCTGTTCTCTCATATATAGATAGATGAATTGGGAAATCTAAATCCAACATGGTTCGTAGAAGCTCTTTGAAACTTGACAAAATAAAGGAGTTCTCAGTTTTGTCTCTATGGTTTGTTTCCTCTTCACATAGCCCTAGGCACAGACTGTGGAAAAGCACTTTCATTGAAAAGGGTTGCCAAGCTTCTAAGAATTAACGAGTTTCCGAAATACCAGCAAATATTTTTTTCACCCAATCTTGATGATACTTGATGGTAATGATCAGTACACAAATTCCACTTGGCTCACCAAATTTTGTTCTTCTAGGTTGAAGCGTTCATCTACAGTAGTAGTTTTTATATTTAGTTTTCCCACTGTTCTCTCTTATATATATAGATGAATTTGGAACTCAAAATTCAACATGGTTAGTAGAAGCTCTTTGAAACTTGACAAAATAAAGGAGTTCTCAGTTTTGTCTCTATGGTTTGTTTTCTCTTTAAGTAGCCCTATGCACAGACTGTGGAAAAGCACTTTCACTGAGAGGGGTTGCCAACCTTCTAAGAATTAACGAGTTTCCGAAATACCTGCAAATATTTTATCACCCAATCTTGATGATACTTTGTTTTAATGATCAGTACACAAATCCCACTTGGCTCACCAAATTTTGTTCTTCTAGGTTGAAGCGTTCGTCTACAGTAGCAGTTTTTATATTTAGGTTTCCCTCTGTTCTCTCCTATATAGATAGATGAATTTGGAACTCTAAATCCAACATGGTTTGTAGTAGCTCTTTGAAACTTTACAAAATAAAGGAGGTCTTAGTTTTGTCTCCATGGTTTGTTTCCCCTTCAAGTAGCCCTCAGCACAGACTGTGGAAAAGCACTTTCATCGAGAGGGGTTGCCAAGCTTCTAAGAATTAACGATTTTCCGAAATACCAGCAAATATTTTTTCACCCGATCTTGATGATACTTGGTGGTAATGATTAGTACACAAATCCCACTTGGCTCACGAAATTTTGTTCTTCTCGGTTGAAGCGTTCGTGTACAGTAGCAGTTTTTATATTTAGTTTTCCCTCTGTTCTCTCCTATATGGATAGATGAATTTGGAACTCTAAATCCAACATGGTTTGTAGTAGCTCTTTGAAACTTGACAAAATAAAGGAGTTCTCAGTTTTGTCTCTATGGATTGTTTCCTCTTCAAGTAGCCTTAGGCACAGACTGTGGAAAAGCACTTTCATTGAGATGGGTTGCAAAGTTTCTAAGAATTAACGAGTTTCCGAATTACGAGCAAACACTTTTTCACCCAATCTTGATGATACTGTGTGGTAATGATCAGTACACAAATCCCTCTTGGCTCACCAAATTTTGTTCTTCTAGGTTGAAGCGTTCGTCTACAGTAGCAGTTTTTATATTTAGGTTTCCTCTGCTCTCTCCTATATAGATAGATGAATTTGGAACTCTAAATTAAACATGGTTCGTCGTAGCTCTTTGAAACTTGAAAAAGTAAAGGAGTTCTCAGTTTTGTCTCTATGGTTTGTTTCCTCTTCACATAGCCCTAGGCACAGACTGTGGAAAAGCACTTTCATTGAAAGGGGTTGCCAAGCTTCTAAGAATTAACGAGTTTCCCAAATACCAGCAAATATTTTTTTAACCCAATCTTGATGATACTTGATGGTAATGATCAGGACACAAATCCCACTTGGCTCACCAAATTTTGTTTTTCTAGGTTGAAGCCTTCATCTACAGTAGTAGTTTTTATATTTAGTTTTCCCACTGTTCTCTCTTATATATATAGATGAATTTGGAACTCAAAATTCAACATGGTTAGTAGAAGCTCTTTGAAACTTGACAAAATAAAAAAGTTCTCAGTTTTGTCTCTATGGTTTGTTTTATCTTTAAGTAGCCCTATGCACAGACTGTGGAAAAGCACTTTCACTGAGAGGGGTTGCCAACCTTCTAAGAATTAACGAGTTTCCGAAATACCTGCAAATATTTTTTCACCCAATCTTGATGATACTTGGTGGTAATGATCAGTACACAAATCCCACTTGGCTCACCAAATTTTGTTCTTCTAGGTTGAAGCGTTCGTCTACAGTAGCAGTTTTTATATTTAGGTTTCCCTCTGTTCTCTCCTATACGGATAGATGAATTTGGAAATCTAAATCCAACATGGTTCGTAGTAGCTCTTTGAAACTTGACAAAATAAAGGAGTTCTCAGTTTTGTCTCTATGGTTTGTTTCCTCTTCCTAGCCCTAGGCACAGACTGTGGAAAAGCACTTTCATTGAGAGTGGTTGCCAAGCTTCTAAGAATTAACGAGTTTCCCAAATACCAGCAAATATTTTTTTCACCCAATCTTGATGATACTTGGTGGTAATGATCAGTACACAAATTTCACTTAGCTCACCAAATTTTGTTCTTCTAGGTTGAAGCGTTCATCTACAGTAGTAGTATTTATATTTAGTTTTCCCTCTGTTCTCTCCTATATAGATAGATGAATTTTGAACTCTAAATCCAACATGGTTTGTAGTAGCTCTTTGAAACTTTACAAAATAAAGGAGGTCTTAGTTTTTTCTCCATGGTTTGTTTCCCCTTCAAGTAGCCCTCAGCACAGACTGTGGAAAAGCACTTTCATCGAGAGGGGTTGCCAAGCTTCTAAGAATTAACGATTTTCCGAAATACCAGCAAATATTTTTTCACCCGATCTTGATGATACTTGGTGGTAATGATTAGTACACAAATCCCACTTGGCTCACGAAATTTTGTTCTTCTCGGTTGAAGCGTTCGTGTACAGTAGCAGTTTTTATATTTAGTTTTCCCTCTGTTCTCTCCTATATAGATAGATGAATTTGGAACTCTAAATCCAACATGGTTTGTAGTAGCTCTTTGAAACTTGACAAAATAAAGGAGTTCTCAGTTTTGTCTCTATGGATTGTTTCCTCTTCAAGTAGTCTTAGGCACAGACTGTGGAAAAGCACTTTCATTGAGATGGGTTGCAAAGTTTCTAAGAATTAACGAGTTTCCGAATTACGAGCAAACACTTTTTCATCCAATCTTGATGATACTGTGTGGTAATGATCAGTACACAAATCCCACTTGGCTCACCAAATTTTGTTCTTCTAGGTTGAAGCGTTCGTCTACAGTAGCAGTTTTTATATTTAGGTTTCCTCTGCTCTCCCCTATATAGATAGATGAATTTGGAACTCTAAATTATACATGGTTCGTCGTAGCTCTTTGAAACTTGAAAAAATAAAGGAGTTCTGAGTTTTGTCTCTATGGTTTGTTTCCTCTTCAAGTAGCCCTAGGCACAGACTTGGAAAAGCAATTTCATTGAGAGGGGTTGCCAAGCTTCTAAGAATTAACGAGTTTCCCAAACACCAGCAAATATATTTCACCCAATCTTGATGATACATGGTGGTAATGATCAGGACACAAATCCCACTTGGCTCACCAAATTTTGTTCTTACAGGTTGAAGCGTTCATCTACAGTAGTAGTTTTTATA
Source organism: Callospermophilus lateralis (assembly GCF_048772815.1). Taxonomy (NCBI): domain Eukaryota; kingdom Metazoa; phylum Chordata; class Mammalia; order Rodentia; family Sciuridae; genus Callospermophilus; species Callospermophilus lateralis. The sequence goes on from NW_027514893.1 coordinate 97,514, forward strand.
TTTTGTTTTCCCACTGTTCTCCCCTATATAGATAGATGAAGTTGGAACACTAAATCCAACATGGTTTGTAGTAGCTCTTTGAAACTTTACAAAATAAAGGAGTTCTCAGTTTTGTCTCTATGGTTTGTTTCCTCTTCAAGTAGCCTTCAGCACAGATTGTTTAAAAGCACTTTCATTGAGAGGGGTTGCCAAGCTTCTAAGAATTAATGAGTTTCCGAAATACCAGGAAATATTTTTTCACCCGATCTTGATGATACTTTGTGGTAATGATTAGTACACAAATCCCAATTGGCTCACGTAATTTTGTTCTTCTAGGTTGAAGCGTTCGTGTACAGTAGCAGTTTTTATATTTAGGTTTCCTTCTGTTCTCTCCTATATAGATAGATGAATTTGGAACTCTAAATCCAACATGGTTTGTAGTAGCTCTTTGAAACTTGACAAAATAAAGGAGTTCTCAGTTTTGTCTCTATGGTTTGTTTCCTCTTCAAGTAGCCATTGGCACAGTTTGGAAAAGCACTTTCATTGATATGGGTTGCCAAGCTTCTAAGAATTAACGAGTTTCCGAAATACGAGCAGACACTTTTTCACCCAATCTTGATGATACTTTGTGGTAATGATCAGTACACAAATCCCACTTGGCTCACCAAATTTTGTTCTTCTAGGTTGAAGCGTTCGTCTACAGTAGCAGTTTTTATATTTAGGTTTCCCTCTGTTCTCTCCTATACAGATAGATGAATTTGGAAATCTAAATCCAACATGGTTCGTAGAAGCTCTTTGAAACTTGACAAAATAAAGGAGTTCTCAGTTTTGTGCCTATGGTTTGTTTCCTCTTCCTAGCCCTAGGCACAGACTGTGGAAAAGCACTTTCATTGAGAGGGGTTGCCAAGCTTCTAAGAATTAACGAGTTTCCCAAATACCAGCAAATATTTTTTTCAACCAATCTTGATGATACTTGGTGGTAATGATCAGTACACAAATTTCACTTGGCTCACCAAATTTTGTTCTTCTAGGTTGAAGCGTTCATCTACAGTAGTAGTATTTATATTTAGTTTTCCCTCTGTTCTCTCTTATAGATAGATGAATTTGGAATTCTAAATCCAACATGGTTTGTAGTAGCTCTTTGAAACTTTACAAAATAAAGGAGGTCTTAGTTTTGTCTCCATGGTTTGTTTCCCCTTCAAGTAGCCCTCAGCACAGACTGTGGAAAAGCACTTTCATCGAGAGGGGTTGCCAAGCTTCTAAGAATTAACGATTTTCCGAAATACCAGCAAATATTTTTTCACCCGATCTTGATGATACTTGGTGGTAATGATTAGTACACAAATCCCACTTGGCTCACGAAATTTTGTTCTTCTCGGTTGAAGCGTTCGTGTACAGTAGCAGTTTTTATATTTAGTTTTCCATCTGCTCTCACCTATATTGATAGATGAATTTGGAACCCTAAATCCAACATGGTTTGTAGTAGCTCTTTGAAACTTGACAAAATAAAGGAGTTCTCAGTTTTGTCTCTATGGTTTGTTTCCTCTTTAAGTAGCCCTAAGCACAGAATGAGTAAAAGCACTTTCATTGAGAGGGGTTGCCTACCTTCTAAGAATTAACAAGTTTCCGAAATACGAGCGAACACTTTTTCACCCAATCTTGATGATACTTGGTGGTAATGATCAGTACATAAATCCCACTTGGCTCACCAAATTTTGTTCTTCTAGGTTGAAGCGTTCGTCAACAGTAGTAGTTTTTATATTTAGGTTTCCATCTGCTCTCTCCTATATAGATAGATGAATTTGGAACTCTAAATCGAACATGGTTTGTAGTAGCTCTTTGAAACTTGACAAAATAAAGGAGTGCTCAGTTTTGTCTCTATGCTTTGTTTCCTCTTTATGTAGTCCTATGCACAGACTGTGGAAAAGCACTTTCATTGAGAGGGGTTGACAAGCTTCTAAGAATTAACGAGTTTCCGAAATACCAGCAAATATTTTTTCACCCAATCTTGAGGATACTTGGTGGTAATGAACAGTACTCAAATCCCACTTGGCTCACCAAATTTTGTTCTTCTAGGTTGAAGCGTTCGTCTATAGTAGCAGTTTTTATATTTAGGATTGTCTCTTCTCTCCTATATAGATAGATGAATTTGGAACTCTAAATCCAACATGGTTTGTAGTAGCTCTTTGAAACTTGACAAAATAAAGGAGTTCTCAGTTTTGTCTCGATGGTTTGTTTCCTCTTCAAGTAGCCCTCAGCACAGACTGTGGAAAAGCACGTTCATTGAGAGAAGTTTCCAAGCTTCTAAGAATTAACGATTTTCGGAAATACCAGGAAATATTTTTTCACCCGATCTTGATGATACTTGGTGGTAATGATTAGTACACAAATCCCACTTGGCTCACCAAATTTTGTTCTTCTAGGTTGAAGCGTTCGTGTACAGTAGCAGTTTTTATATTTAGGTTTCCATCTGCTCACTCCTATATAGATAGATGAATTTGGAACTCTAAATCCAACATGGTTTGTAGTAGCTCTTTGAAACTTGACAAAATAAAGGAGTGCTCAGTTTTGTCTCTATGCTTTGTTTCCTCTTTAAGTAGCCCTATGCACAGACTGTGTAAAAGCACTTTCATTCAGAGGGGTTGTCAAGATTCTAAGAATTAACGCGTTTCCGAAATACCAGCAAATATTTTTTTACCCAATCTTGATGATACTTGGTGGTAATGATCAGTACACAAATCCCACTTGGCTCACGAAATTTTGTTCTTCTAGGTTGAAGCGTTCGTCTACAGTAGCAGTTTTTATATTTAGGTTTCCTCTGCTCTCTCCTATATAGATAGATGAACTTGGAACTCTAAATCCAACAGGGTTCGTAGTAGCTCTTTGAAACTTGACAAAATAAAGGAGTTCTCAGTTTTGTCTCTATGGTTTGTTTCCTCTTCATAGCCCTAGGCAAAGACTGTTTCAAAGCACTTTCATTGAGAGGGGTTGTCAAGCTTCTAAGAATTAACGCATTTCCGAAATACCTGCAAATATTTTTTCACCCAATCTTGATGATACTTGGTTTTAATGAAAAGTACACAAATCCCAATTGGCTCACCAAATTTTGTTCTTCTAGGTTGAAGCGTTCGTCTACAGTAGCATTTTTTATATTTAGGTTTTCCTCTGCTCTCTCCTATATAGATAGATGAATTTGGAACTCTAAATCCAACATGGTTTGTAGTAGCTCTTTGAAACTTGACAAAATAAAGGAGTTCTCAGTTTTGTCTCTATGGTTTGTTTCCTCTTCAAGTAGTCCTAGGCACAGACTCTGGAAAAGCACTTTCATTGAGAGGGGTTGCCAACCTTCTAAGAATTAACGAGTTTCCGAAATACCTGCAAATATTTTTTCACCTAATCTTGAGGATACATGGTGGTAATGATCAGTACACAAATCCCACTTGGCTCACCAAATTTTGTTCTTCTAGCATGAAGCGTTCGTCTACAGTAGCAGTTTTTATATTTATATTTCCATCTGCTCTCTCCTATATAGATAGATGAATTTGGAACTCTAAATCCAACATGGTTTGTAGTAGCTCTTTGAGACTTGACAAAATAAAGGAGTTCTCAGTTTTGTCTCTATGGTTTGTTTCCTCTTTAAGTAGCCCTAAGCCCAGACTGTGGAAAAGCACTTTCATTGAGAGGGGTTGTAAAGCTTCTAAGAATTAACGAGTTTCCGAAATACCAGAAAATATTTTTTCACCAAAACTTGATGATACTTGGTGGTAATGATCAGTACACAAATCCCACTTGGCTCACCAAATTTTGTTCTTCTAGGTTGAAGTGTTCGTCTACAGAATCCGTTTTTATATTCAGGCTTCCCTCTGCTCTGTCCTATATAGATAGATGAATTTGGAACTCTAAATCCAACATGGTTTTTAGTAGCTCATTGAATCTTCACAAAATAAAGGAGTTCTCAGTTTTGTCTCTATGGTTTGTTTCCTCTTCAAGTAGCCCTAGGCACATACTGTGTAAAAGCACTTTCATTGATAGGGGTTTCCAACCTTCTAAGAATTAACGAGTTTCCGAAATACCAGCAAATATTTTTTCACCCAATCTTGATGATACTTGGTGGTAATGATCAATACACAAATCCCACTTGGCTAACCAAATTTTGTTCTTCTAGGTTGAAGCGTTCGTCTACAGTAGCAGTTTTTATATTTAGGATACCCTCTGCTCTCTCCTATATAGATAGATGAATTTGGAACTCTAAATCCAACATGGTTCGTAGTAGCTCTTTGAAACTTGACAAAATAAAGGAGTTCTCAGTTTTGTCTCTATGGTTTGTTTCCTCATCAAGTAGTCCTAGGCACAGACAGTGGAAAAGCACTGTCATTGAGAGGGGTTGCCAACCTTCTAAGAATTAACGAGTTTCCGAAATACCTGCAAATATTTTTTCACCTAATCTTGAGGATACTTGGTGGTAATGATCAGTACACAAATCCCACTTGGCTCACCAAATTTTGTTCTTCTAGCTTGAAGCGTTCGTCTACAGTAGCAGTTTTTATATTTAGGTTAGCTCTGCTCTCTCCTATATAGATAGATGAACTTGGAACTCTAAATCCAACATGGTTCGTAGTAGCTCTTTGAAACTTGACAAAATAAAGGAGTTCTCAGTTTTGTCTCTATGGTTTGTTTCCTCTTCATAGCCCTAGGCAAAGACTGTGGAAAAGCACTTTCATCGAGAGGGGTTGCCAAGCTTCTAAGAATTAACGAGTTTCCCAAATATCAACAAATATTTTTCACCCAATCTTGGTGATACTTGGTGGTAATGATCAGTACACAAATCCCACTTGGCTCACCAAATTTTGTTCTTCTAGGTTGAAGTGTTCATCTACAGAAGCAGTTTTTATATTTAGGATTCCGTCTGCTCTGTCCTATATAGATAGATGAATTTGGAACTCTAAATCCAACATGGTTCGTAGTAGCTCTTTGAATCTTCACAAAATAAAGGAGTTCTCAGTTTTGTCTCTATGGTTTGTTTCCTCTTCAAGTAGCCCTAAGCACAGACTGTGGAAAAGCACTTTCATTGAGAGGGGTTGTCAAGAATCTAAGAATTAACGCATTTCCGAAATACCAGCAAATATTTTTTCACCCAATCTTGATGAAACTTGGTGGTAATGATCAGTACACAAATCCCACTTGGCTCACCAAATTTTGTTCTTCTAGGTTGAAGCGTTCATCTACAGTAGTAGTTTTTATATTTAGTTTTCCCTCTGTTCTCTCCTATATAGATAGATGAATGTGGATCTCTAAATCCAACATGGTTTGTAGTAGCTCTTTGAAACTTGACAAAATAAAGGAGTTCTCAGTTTTGTCTCTATTGTTTGTTTCCTCTTTAAGTAGCCCTAAGCACAGACTGTGGAAAAGCACTTTCATTGAGAGGGGTTGTCAAGCTTCTAAGAATTAACGAGTTTCCGAAATACCAGCATATATTTTTTCACCCAATCTTGATGATACTTGGTGGTAATGATCAGTACACAAATCCCACTTGGCTCACTAAATTTTGTTGTTCTAGGTTGAAGCGTTCATATACAGAAGCAGTTTTTATATTTAGGATTCCCTCTGCTCTGTCCTAAATAGATAGATGAATTTGGAACTCTAAATCAAACATGGTTCGTAGTAGCTATTTGAAACTTCACAAAATAAAGGAGTTCTCAGTTTTGTCTCTATGGTTTGTTTCCTCTTCAAGTAGCCCTAAGCACAGACTGTGGAAAAGCACTTTCATTGAGAGGGGTTGTCAAGCTTCTAAGAATTAATGCATTTCCGAAATACCAGCAAATATTTTTTCACCCAATCTTGATGAAACTTGGTGGTAATGATTAGTACACAAATCCCACTTGGCTCACGAAATTTTGTTTTTCTCGGTTGAAGCGTTCGTGTACAGTAGCACTTTTTATTATTAGGTTTCCTTATGTTCTCTCCTATATAGATAGATGAATTTCGAACTCTAAATCCAACATGGTTTGTAGTAGCTCTTTGAAACTTGACAAAATAAAGGAGTTCTCAGTTTTGTCTCTATGGTTTGTTTCCTCTTCAAGTAGCCCTAGGCACAGACTGTGGAAAAGCACTTTCATTGAGAGGGGTTGCCAACCTTCTAAGAATTAACGAGTTTCCGAAATACCTGCAAATATTTTTTCACCCAATCTTGATGATACTTGGTGGTAATGATCAGTACACAAATCCCACTTGGCTCACCAAATTTTGTTCTTCTAGGTTGAAGCGTTCGTGTACAGTAGCAGTTTTTATATTTAGGTTTCCTTTTGTTCTCTCCAATATAGATAGATGAATTTGGAACTCTAAATCCTACATGGTTTGGAGTAGCTCTTTGAAACTTGACAAAATAAAGGAGTTCTCAGTTTTGTCTCTATGGTTTGTTTCCTCTTCAAGTAGCCCTAAGCACAGACTGTGGGAAAGCACTTTCATTGAGAGGGGTTGCCAAACTTCTAAGAATTAAAGAGTTTCCGAAATACCTGCAAATATTTTTTCACCCAATATTGATGATACTTGGTGGTAATGATCAGTACACAAATCCCACGTGGCTCACCAAACCTTGTTCTTCTAGGTTGAAGCGTTCGTCTACAGAAGCAGTTTTTATATTTAAGATTCCCTCTGCTCTGTTCTATATAGATAGATGAATTTGCAACTCTAAATCCAACACGGTTCGTAGTAGCTCTTTGAAACTTCACAAAATAAAGGAGTTCTCAGTTTTGTCTCTACGGTTTGTTTGCTCTTCAAGTAGCCCTAAGCACAGACTGTTGAAAAGCACTTTCATTGAGAGCGGTTGTCAAGCTTCTAAGAATTAACACGTTTCTGAAATACCAGCATATATTTTTTCACCCAATCTTGATGATACTTGGTGGTAATGATCAGTACACAAATCCCACTTGGCTCACCAAATTTTGTTCTTCTAGGTTGAAGCGTTCGTCTACAGTAGCAGTTTTTATATTTATATTTCCATCTGCTCTCTCCTATATAGATAGATGAATTTGGAACTCTAAATCGAACATGGTTTGTAGTAGCTCTTTGAAACTTGACAAAATAAAGGAGTGCTCAGTTTTGTCTCTATGCTTTGCTTCCTCTTTAAGTAGTCCTATGCACAGACTGTGGAAAAGCACTTTCATTGAGAGGGGTTGCCAAGCTTCTAAGAATTAACGCATTTCCGAAATACCAGCAAATATTTTTTCACCCAATCTTGATGAAACTTGGTGGTAATGATCAGTACACAAATCCGACTTGGCTCACCAAATTTTGTTCTTCTAGGTTGAAGCGTTCATCTACAGAAGTAGTTTTTATATTTAGTTTTCCCTCTGTTCTCTACTATATAGATAGATGAATGTGGAACTCTAAATCCAACATGGTTTGTAGTAGCTCTTTGAAACTTGACAAAATAAAGGAGTTCTCAGTTCTGTCTCTAAGGTTTGTTTCCTCTTCAAGTAGCCCTCAGCACAGACTGTGGAAAAGCACTTTCATTGAGAGAAGTTGCCAAGCTTCTAAGAATTAAGGAGTTTCTGAAATACCAGCAAATATTTTTTCACCCGATCTTGATGATACTTGGTGGTAATGATCAGTACACAAATCCCACTTGGCTCACGAAATTTTGTTCTTCTAGGTTGAAGCGTTCGTCTACAGTAGCAGTTTTTATATTTAGAATTCCATCTGCTCAATCCTATATAGATAGATGAATTTTGAACTCTAAATCCAACATGGTTTGTAGTAGCTCTTTGAAACTTGACAAAATAAAGGAGTTTTCAGTTTTGTCTCCATGGTTTGTTTCCTCTTTAAGTAACCCTAAGCACAGACTGTGTAAGCACTTTCATTGAGAGGGGTTGTCAAGAATCTAAGAATTAACGCATTTCCGAAATACCAGCAAATATTTTTTCACCCAATCTTGATGATACTTGGTGGTAATGATCAGTACACAAATCCCACTTGGCTCACCAAATTTTGTTCTTCTAGGTTGAAGCGTTCGTCTACAGAAGCAGTTTTTATATGTAGGATTCCCTCTAATCTCTCCTATATAGATAGATGAATTTGGAACTCTAAATCCAACATGGTTAGTAGTAGCACTTTGAAACTTCACAAAATAAAGGAGTTCTCAGTTTTGTTTCTATGGTTTGTTTCCTCTTCAAGTAGCCCTAAGCACAGACTGTGAAAAAGCACTTTCATTGAGAGGGGTTGTCAATCTTCTAAGAATTAACGCGTTTCCGAAATACCAGCAAATATTTTTTCACCCAATCTTGATGATACTTGGTGGTAATGATCAGTACACAAATCGCACTTGGCTCACCAAATATTGTTCTTCTAGGTTGAAGCGTTCGTCTACAGTAGCAGTTTTTATATTTAGGTTTCCCTCTGCTCTCTCCTATATAGATATATGAATTTGGAACTTTAAATCCAACATGGTTTGTAGTAGCTCTTTGAAACTTGACAAAATGAAGGAGTTCTCAGTTTTGTCTCTATGGTTTGTTTCCGCTTTAAGTAGCCCTAAGCACAGACTGTGTAAGGGCACTTTCATTGAGAGGGGTTGCCAAGCTTCTAATAATTAACGAGTTTCCCAAATACCAGCAAATATTTTTCACCCAATCTTGATGATACTTGGTGGTAATGATCAGTACACAAATCCCACTTGGCTCACCAAATTTTGTTCTTCTAGGTTGAAGCGTTCGTCTACAGAAGCAGTTTTTATATTGAGGATTCCCTCTGATCTCTCCTATATAGATAGATGAATTTGGAACTCTAAATCCAACATGGTTCGTAGTAGCTCTTTGAAACTTGACAAAATAAAGGAGTTCTCAGTTTTGTCTCTATGGTTTGTTTCCTCGTCAAGTAGCCCTAAGCACAGACTGTGGAAAAGCACTTTCATTGAAAGGGGCTGTCAAGATTCTAAGAATTAACGCGTTTCCGAAATACCAGCAAATATTTTTTCACCCAATCTTTATGATACTTGGTGGTAATGATCAGTACACAAATCCCACTTGGCTCACCAAATTTTGTTCTTCTAGGTTGAAGTGTTCGTCTACAATAGCAGTTTTTATATTTGGGTTTCCCTCTGCTCTTTCCTATATAGATAGATGAATTTGGAACTCTAAATCCAACATGGTTTGTAGTAGCTCTTTGAAACTTGACAAAATAAAGGAGTTCTCAGTTTTGTCTCAATGGTTTGTTTCCGCTTTAAGTAGCCCTAAGCACAGACTGTGTAAAAGCACTTTCATTGAGAGGGGTTGGAAGCTTCTAATAATTAACGATTTTCCCAAATTCCAGCAAATATTTTTCACCCAATCTTGATGATACTTGGTGGTAATGATCAGTACACCAATCCCACGTGGCTCACCAAATTTTGTTCTTCTAGGTTGAAGCGTTCGTCTACAGTAGTAGTTTTAATATTTAGTTTTCCCTCTCTTCTCTCCTATATAGATAGATGAATGTGGAACTCTAAATCCAACATGGTTTGTAGTAGCTCTTTGAAACTTTACAAAATAAAGGAGTTCTCATTTTTGTCTCTATGGTTTGTTTCCTCTTCAAGTAGCCCTCAGCACAGACTGTGGAAAAGCACTTTCATTGAGAGGGGTTGCAAATCTTCTAAGAATTAACGACTTCCCGAAATACCAGCAAATATTTTTTCACCCGATCTTGATGATACTTGGTGGTAATGATTAGTACACAAATCCCACTTGGCTCAGGAAATTTTGTTCTTCTAGGTTGAAGCGTTCATGTACAGTAGCAGTTTTTTATTTAGGTTTCCTTCTGTTCTCTCCTATATAGATAGATGAATTTGGAACTCTAAATCCAACATGGTTTGTAGTAGCTCTTTGAAACTTGACAAAATAAAGGAGTTCTCAGTTTTGTCTCCATGGTTTGTTTCCTCTTCAAGTAGCCCTAGGCACAGACTGTGTAAAAGCACTTTCATTGATAGGGGTTGCCAACCTTCTAAGAATTAACGAGTTTCCGAAATACCAGCAAATATTTTTTCACCCGATCTTGATGATACTTGGTGGTAATGATTAGTACACAAATCCCACTTGGCTCACGAAATTTGTACTTCTCGGTTGAAGCGTTCGTGTACACTAGCACTTTTTATTATTAGGTTTCCTTGTGTTCTCTCCTATATAGATAGATGAATTTGGAACTCTAAATCCTACATGGTTTGGAGTAGCTCTTTGAAACTTGACAAAATAAAGGAGTTCTCAGTTTTGTCTCTATGGTTTGTTTCCTCTTTAAGTAGCCCTAAGCACAGACTGTGGAAAAGCACTTTCATTGAGAGGGGTTGCCAAACTTCTAAGAATTAAAGAGTTTCCGAAATACCTGCAAATATTTTTTCACCCAATAGTGATGATACTTGGTGTTAATGATCAGTACACAAATCCCACGTGGCTCACCAAACTTTGTTCTTCTAGGATGAAGCGTTCGTCTACAGAAGCAGTTTTTATATTTAAGATTCCCTCTGCTCTGTCCTATATAGATAGATGAATTTGCAACTCTAAATCCAACACGGTTCGTAGTAGCTCTTTGAAACTTCACAAAATAAAGGAGTTCTCAGTTTTGTCTCTACGGTTTGTTTCCTCTTCAAGTAGCCCTAAGCACAGACTGTTGAAAAGCACTTTCATTGAGAGGGGTTGTCAAGCTTCTAAGAATTAACACGTTTCTGAAATACCAGCATATATTTTTTCACCCAATCTTGATGATACTTGGTGGTAATGATCAGTACACAAATCCCACTTGGCTCACCAAATTTTGTTCTTCTAGGTTGAAGCGTTCGTCTACAGTAGCAGTTTTTATATTTATATTTCCATCTGCTCTCTCCTATATAGATAGATGAATTTGGAACTCTAAATCTAACATGGTTTGTAGTAGCTCTTTGAAACTTGACAAAATAAAGGAGTTCTCAGTTTTGTCTCTATGGTTTGTTTCCTCTTTAAGTAGCCCTAGGCACAGACTGTGGATAGGCACTTTCATTGAGAGGGGTTGCCAAGCTTCTAATAATTAACGAGTTTCCCAAATACCAGCAAATATTTTTTTCACCCAATCTTGATGATACTTGGTGGTAATGATCAGTACACAAATTTCACTTGGCTCACCAAATTTTGTTCTTCTAGGTTGAAGCGTTCATCTACAGTAGTAGTATTTATATTTAGTTTTCCCTCTGTTCTCTCCTATATAGATAGATGAATTTGGAACTCTAAATCCAACATGGTTTGTAGTAGCTCTTTGAAACTTTACAAAATAAAGGAGGTCTTAGTGTTGTCTCCATGGTTTGTTTCCCCTTCAAGTAGCCCTCAGCACAGACTGTGGAAAAGCACTTTCATCGAGAGGGGTTGCCAAGCTTCTAAGAATTAACGATTTTCCGAAATACCAGCAAATATTTTTTCACCCGATCTTGATGATACTTGGTGGTAATGATTAGTACACAAATCCCACTTGGCTCACGAAATTTTGTTCTTCTCGGTTGAAGCGTTCGTGTACAGTAGCAGTTTTTATATTTTGTTTTCCCTCTGTTCTCTCCTATATAGATAGATGAATTTGGAACTCTAAATCCAACATGGTTTGTAGTAGCTTTTTGAAACTTGACAAAATAAAGGAGTTCTCAGTTTTGTCTCTATGGATTGTTTCCTCTTCAAGTAGCCTTAGGCACAGACTGTGGAAAAGCACTTTCATTGAGTTGGGTTGCAAAGTTTCTAAGAATTAACGAGTTTCCGAATTACGAGCAAACACTTTTTCACCCAATCTTGATAATACTGTGTGGTAAAGATCAGTACACAAATCCCACTTGGCTCACCAAATTGTGTTCTTCTAGGTTGAAGCGTTCGTCTACAGTAGCAGTTTTTATATTTAGGTTTCCTCTGCTCTCTCCTATATAGATAGATGAATTTGGAACTCTAAATTAAACATGGTTCGTCGTAGCTCTTTGAAACTTGACAAAATAAAGGAGTTCTACGTTTTGTCTCTATGGTTTGTTTCCTCTTCAAGTAGCCCTAGGCACAGACTTGGAAAAGCAATTTCATTGAGAGGGGTTGCCAAGCTTGTAAGAATTAACGAGTTTCCCAAATACCAGCAAATATTTTTCACCCAATCTTGATGATACTTGGTGGTAATGATCAGGACACAAATCCCACTTGGCTCACCAAATTTTGTTCTTCTAGGTTGAAGCGTTCATCTACAGTAGTAGTTTTTATATTTTGTTTTCCCACTGTTCTCCCTTATATAGATAGATGAAGTTGGAACACTAAATCCAACATGGTTTGTAGTAGCTCTTTGAAACTTTACAAAATAAAGGAGTTCTCAGTTTTGTCTCTATGGTTTGTTTCCTCTTCAAGTAGCCTTCAGCACAGATTGTTTAAAAGCACTTTCATTGAGAGGGGTTGCCACGCTTCTAAGAATTAATGAGTTTCCGAAATACCAGCAAATATTTTTTCACCCGATCTTGATGATACTTGGTGGTAATGATTAGTACACAAATCCCAATTGGCTCACGTAACTTTGTTCTTCTAGGTTGAAGCGTTCGTGTACAGTAACAGTTTTTATATTTAGGTTTCCTTCTCTTCTCTCCTATATAGATAGATGAATTTGGAACTCTAAATCCAACATGGTTTGTAGTAGCTCTTTGAAACTTGACAAAATAAAGGAGTTCTCAGTGTTGTCTCTATGGTTTGTTTCCTCTTCAAGTAGCCATAGGCACAGTTTGTGGAAAAGCACTTTCATTGAGATGGGTTGCCAAGCTTTAAGAATTAACGAGTTTCCGAAATACGAGCAAACACTTTTTCACCCAATCTTGATGATACTTTGTGGTAATGATCAGTACACAAATCCCACTTGGCTCACCAAATTTTGTTCTTCTAGGTTGAAGCGTTCATCTACAGTAGCAGTTTTTATATTTAGGTTTCCTCTGCTTTCTCCTATATAGATAGATGAATTTGGAACTCTAAATCCAACATGGTTCATATTAGCTCTTTGAAACTTGACAAAATAAAGGAGTTCTCCGTTTTGTCTCTATGGTTTGTTTCCTCTTCAAGTAGCCCTAGGCACAGACTGTATAAAAGCAATTTCATTGAGAGGGGTTTCGAAGCTTCCAAGAATTAACGAGTTTCCGAAATACCAGCAAATATTTTTTCACCCAATCTTGATGATACTTGGTGTTAATGATCAGTACACAAATCCCATTTGGCTCACCAAATTTTGTTCTTCTAGGTTGAAGCGTTCGTCTACAGTAGCAGTTTTTATATTTAGGTTTCCCTCTGTTCTCTCATATATA
>NW_027514894.1:0-110742 GCF_048772815.1 Callospermophilus lateralis
CTCCAGTATTGTAGACATAAAAACAACATTCTTCCCTCAATGAAGCACAAAGGCCCCCTTCTCTCATGAAAAGGAGGTCCAACCCTCGACTGTTCTGTAAAACAACTTCAGAGAGAGAGGTTAAAGATTCGTTCAAAGCTGTGATGGAGGTTTCTAATATCTTTAATTTTTGATCTATTGCTTCTTTGGGTCATTTGTTGTGTCCCATGGGCCAGAGCAATGGTTCCCGTGCCCTACCCTGCAGTAACTACTATTCGTAATAGAATGGCTAAGGTGAGGGACATATGTTTTCAGCGGAACCGTGTTCTATGCCCCCCTCTTTGATCTTCAAATGAACCTGCATCATGATAGAGCACTCTGGGAAACATCTGCACCATTACACAATTAATCACATCTGTTGACCATTTCATGAAAACATAAACAGTGTTTAAGTATATAGAATTATACTGTTGTAGGGACGGACAAGGCAAGGCACCTAAGATAGCACCAAAGACAGGAAAACAGTCATTTTTGGTTGCAACCAGATTCAGGGGGCATTGCTTCTGTTGTAATCAATTAATCCCCTGAAACCCATGTTTAGGTAGTTTCAGAATTTTGTACACAACATGTAAGGAAAGGGGCTCAGAAGTTCACAGTCTGCAGAAGTTCACAAAAAGCAGTTTTCATTTCTGTTTTTTCCTCAGTTTGGGGCAAGTTAAATTTTCAAGGACACCTATGTGGGGGAGAGCTTTTTCTTCCCTTTCTTTTTTTTTCAACCTGCCAGTTTTTTCCATGCAGCCCAGTTTGTAACTTCTTTATCTTAGAAATGTAGCCATCTCTGTGAAGCTCCAGCTCAAGGCCAGAGGCCTTTTTTTCACATATTTGTGAAAAACTATTAAGGGTGTGTCTAGATTAGGAGTGCTGGTTTTTTTTAGCCAGTTTCCAAGGAGACCAGGGCAACACGAAAATAGGAAGTTTATCTACAGTGATCTCTTTTATAGGGACTCTTTTGCTGAAAGTCGTAAATCAGCCATGGTGAAGACTTCTGGAGAAGGTTAATTAAGACTTTTCTGTGGACCTGGTACAGAGGGGGACGACTTGGAAGGCAGGGATGAAAGCAACTTCCGTGGATCTGAGAATGAGGAAGGAGAGATGTAAAAGAATATTGGGCGAGGGCTTTGGGATCTTAATAGCAAGAAAAATTTGAGCAGTAGAACAGATAGAACAGAGGGGGAAACGGGAGTGAGTATCCCAAAAAGCCTGTGAAGGACTTTAAATTTTTAGTAACCTGTTTTCAGTGATGACAAAGCAACATTAAAGGCCATTTTCATTACATTTTGGATAAGGGTCTGAGGGTTCTCCTCAGTGGGTTTGAGCTTTGCATTAGCTGGTAAGAGGACCTGGAGGGACCCAGTGCGGGCACTGACAGGAGAAGAGAGTAGTGAGTGAGTGGAGTGGTACCTCAGTACCTGCTACCTCAGCAAGGGGGCAATGGTCTGAGAACTGGCGGAGATTTGGGTTTTTGATCTAGATATTGGAGGGCAGAAATCATGTTGCTGAGGTGGGAGTGACAGCAGAGAGTCTGGAGCAGAAGGCTGAGGGTAAGCATCTATTGGAGAAGCATAGTTCAGGATGTGAGCAAAGGAGGGAGAAGGCCTCCACATAGGGGAATCTCCTTTTACCCTTTTGAGCACTTTCAGAAGTTTAAAAGGTCACGCAGAATTTGAGGATATAGAGAACCCTCTTGGGGCCATCGGTTTTGGTTATCTAATTGGTAATATGGCCAATGCTGTTTACAGAATTTGATGAGGAGTTTGGGTTCCATCTGGCAGTCCCTGTATGCTCACAGCCCCATGACTTACAGAAGAAGTCTGCTCTCCCCCCCGCACAGCCGTGACTGTTTGTGGCTTTGATACTCCGCTGGGCAAACATAGTAATCTAGGCTAGCCAACCTGCATCTGGCTCACGTGTCCCTACATCCATAATGTTTGTTTCCATTTTCTATGGTACCGAAGGGATTTAATGGAATTTTAGTGGGATCCTCTTCTCAATAGGAAAGACCTATAGCCAGCTGACAAATGTCTAGGTGGAGAGATGGCCACCAGGTCCATAAGGGGGCTGTATGTGAGATAGACCATACTTCTTTTCCAGTAGGATTTGTGATCAGCCATGCTGCTTAAGGGGCTGATGAGGGTTAAGACTACTGGTCGTCAAGGGGAGAATAAATGTCTTCCAGGATCTTCTTGACAACCATTTGCTCTGTTTCTTTTTTTTTCTTTTTTCTTTCTTTTTTTTGTGGGGAAGGCTTCAATCCATCCTGAAAATGTATCTTCAAAGACTAGAAGATATTTAAGTCCATACCTTGCTGGCTTAATTTCAGTAAAGTCCACTTCCCAGAATTTTCCTGGTATGGTTCCTCGTAGGTGCTTTCCTGCAGGAAGCTTGGAAGGGTAAGTATTAACCAATTGATGGACCTGACAGGCTTTTGTTACCCATTCAGTTATTTTCTTTCGCTGTGAGTCGGTTAGTGGAAAACTCTGTTCTTGATTTTTCAGGAATGAATGCAGTTTCTTTGAACAAAGATGAGTGAGTTGATGAACATTTGCTACTGACATAGTTAGAGCCATGATTATAGGAGTGTTTACTGAAGGATTTAGAAATTCCACTTGGGGGCCTTCAGGGTTAAAAGTTATTTTGGCCCAGAGCTTGGTGAGCAGATCTCTGCCCATCAATGGGGCCGGGCATTCTGGGATTACTAGGAAGGAGTGATGGATTTATCCTTTCCCCTGGTCCATGGTCCCCTTAGTTGTCAAAGTCTGATATTTACTGCATTTAGACCCTGGAATTAGAGACCTTTTATTTGATAGAGGGCCCAATGGGGCCTTAAGGGCTGAGTATATTGCCCCTGTATCTACTTCAAAGTTTACTGGGGTCCCCTCCACTTCAAAAGTTACCCAGAGGTCGGGGAGAGGATCTGAGCCCCGACTTTCTTAGTCATCCTCCAGAGTCAGAATGTCTGGCTGGCGTGGCTGTCTCTTTCTAGGGCACTCTTTGGCCGAGTGTCCTTTTTCTTTAGAGTAGGCACATTGATCTGAGGCCAGGGGTGGCCTCTAGTGTGGGCCCAGGTATCCCTTTCTGTCTCTCTGTTTCTTAATTTCTGGCCTGTTTGTTGTTGTGACCAGGACCTTAGTCAATGCCTTAGTCTGTCTTTTGCTTCTCTCATCCTCCCTTTGCTCCCTTCTCTTCCTCAGTTTCACTCTTATAGTATACCTTGTTGGCTTCTCTAACTAAATCTCTCAAAATCATATCTTGTAATCCATCTAAGCATTGTAACTTTCTTTTAATATCTAGGGCAGTTTGCCCAATAAAGGCCATTGTGACAGATGCCTTTTGATCCTCTGCCTGAGGATCGAAAGTAATATATCTCCTATATGCCTCCATAGTTCTCTCTAGGAACATAGAGGTAGATTCACCAGGCCCTTGAATAATCTCTCTTACCTTGGCCAAATTAGTTGGTCGCCTAGCGGCCACTAAGATACCCACTATTAGAGCCCGGTGATAAGTGGACAGATGCTCCCTACCTTCAAATGTGTTGGGGTCCCACTTGGGTCGTTTCAAGAGAAAGCCGGCTTTGATTATGTTGGGAAGTTGTGTTGGTCACCCATCTAGTCCGAGGATATTGTTTTCTAGCATCCAGGAGGATTCTCTTTTGTTCCTCTGTCATGAAGAGAGTCCCTATGAGTTGTTGGCAGTCATCCCAAGTAGGCTGGTGTGAAAACATCAATGACTCAACCAGACCTGAGAGCCAGGTTGGGTCCTCGGTAAAAGGAGGATTGTTATTTTTCCATTTATATAGGTCTGAAGAGGAGAAGGCCAATACTGGTAGGCTTGCATTTTTCCTCCATGGCCGTTGTCAATCATTGGCCCATAGGAATGGAGGGGGAGCAACACGGGAGTTTCAGGGTTTTAAATCATTTGACGCTGTCGAGTTCCTTTAGCCAGGCCAGCTTCCTCCAGGGGAGGAGGGGCTGTGTGTGCTGCAGGGGAGTTATCTGGAGTGCGCTGGGCTGGCTTATCTTTCTCCAATGGTGGAGAGGCTGAGTCAGCAGCAGGGGAATCACTTAGAGTGTGTTGGGGGTTGTGGGATGAGGGTAGAAGATAAGGAGGGGGATGAGAGTCCAGTAGAGTCAAATCTTGTGACTCAGGGAGAACAGAGGGGGGAGGAGGAGGATGAGCAGAGGGTTTGAGAGATCGTGGGGAAAAGAGTAGGAGCGGGGACATGGCAAGGAAAGGCTTCACCCATGGAGGAGGAGATTTGCAGAGGTCCTGCCAAGTTAAGATATATGGCTGTTGATCGGGACGGCTATGTGGCCCTGGCTGTAAGACAATATCTCTGACTTATTAAATTAGTGCGAAGTAGAAAGATCCTTCTAGGGGCCATCCGAATGCAAAGGTGGGCCATTCTGAGGCACAGAGAGTCTGCCAGGTCCAGCGTTTTACTGAAAAAGAAAGATTCTGAGCCCTTAAGCGGACTTTGGTCCAGTGATCAAGGTCAGAGACAGAGGCATTGAAGTGACCTGTCCCATAATGAAAGATACACAAACAGTAAAAGCAACTCTCACGACACAGACAAGACAAGATAATAAAGACAGGCAATGAACGTCCAACACTGAGACCAAGACTGAGCAGCCGGCAAAACCCGATGGGCTGGCAATACCGAATCTGAAACAAAACATCACTGAGTCGAGGAGACTATTGTTCCTTGATTCCCGAGTCCTCTGTGGCATCCCCCAGATCCTGTGGCTCTGTGACACATCTGCCAGCCACCGTCAAAGAGAGCTCATGAAACTTCATCAACAGCCATTTTGCCAAGCCCTAACCTGAAACCTGAAACCAGAAAGAGGCGCCTTACTTTCCCTGAGAGTAGCCCATTGAGGTCTCTCTTCCGCCCCTGCCGGATCTCGAAGGAACCTCCATATATAAAGGTCGGGAGAGCGTTTGGGGAAGAGACCACCAAGAGACTCTCTCATGCAAAAGCAAAGGGTTTATTGGGGGTCCAGCATGCTGGGGCTCAGAGCTAATTTGAATAGAGCAGAGCTCATATACTTTCCTTGAAGTGGGCAGGGAGGGAAGTTTATTGATGAGTCTGGGCGAGTGAGCAGTTTGCATGCAACTGGGTGAGGGAGTACATTCTGCAGTTTGGCAGTTGGGGACAGCACATTCTGGAACAAAGATTAGAAAACAGTTCTCAAGATTTCAACAGTGTTTTATTAAGCATACAGAAAAACAGGAAGTGACAAGTACCTATTTTATTAACATTTCACAACCAACTGTACTTTGCCAGATTTCCTAAAGTCTCTATTGATATCTGCATTCCTACATATTTTCCCCAGTTCTGCATTGTGACTGATTCTTCACATTTTCTGACATTTACATTCACTGTATACCCGAAACCCTATAGCTAAAGAACTTTTGGTCCAAATCCTATACTCACTCTCCTATATAAACCTACCGACTATCTTCCTAATACTACCGATTACTCCTTTTTGACTGGAAGTTCTCTTTTACAATCAATCATCCAAGTTACAAGGTCCTATGCAATTATATATCAATTTATCTGAGACATCTTTGCAGAACATAATTCAAAGCAAAGTATCCCATCTGTGCAGAAAATAAATCAAAGCTTAATACCGAAATCAAGGGCTCAATGCTTTTCTGGACTTCAAATCTTACCTAGATTTCTGTTTTCATACTCATATATTTCACCTATATATTCTTGTAAATATTGCAGGTTTCCAATACCATTATTCATCCAGCAGAATGATTTCTATTCAAAATCGAACCTGTTATTAACCCTAACCATACACTGTTCCCTCAATCTAACATAAGAGAAGAGCAAGGACAGAGTTGGTCTTAAAATACAGGAATGAAGGAAATCTTCCAACTGCTGAGAAACTAAAAGGTCCATGCACAAATGATCTCTAGAGAAGATGTAGGTAGCTATGAAGGAACTGAGAGAGCAAAAGTCATCTTCCTTTGCAAACAACATGGTCAGCATGAAGTGATGTGTCTGAATCAGCCTCTCTCTTCTTTATGTAGAGAAGAAGGACCAAACCAGGCCTGTGTGGAGAGCTGTTCCCAGTTACCAATGGTTGATATACCATCCTAACTTGTGAAAGTGTCACATAAAGTAGGGGAAGCCTCCATTTCATGGGACCTTTGGAAGTAAATGTTAAGACAATGTGGTTGCCAAGGCAGTGACCTCATTCAGTTCCTGAAGGAAGTGACCTCACCTCACATCCTTGGTGATGGAACTCTCTGAACATGGGATCTAGGAAGCCAGGCACACAAATCTAGTCCCAGTCCCAGTCCCAGTGGTCTCACTTCTTTTGATTTACCAAGGACAGAGTCAGTCTTTCTTGCTACCTACTGATGTGAGGATAGCCAAATGACAGGAAAGATCTTAAGAGTGGCCTTTCCTGAGAAAGCAGTAAGTGGCTCACCGCTGTCTCCTGACAACTTCACAGAGTTGGCCAAGGAAACCAGATCTGAGACAAGACAGGCCATTTGATGGGAACATAGTATGGCCCAGCAGTCAGAGGACACACACGATAGTCAGAGACCTACTTTGAGGAAAGAGGTGCCTTTGTGGGTGTGGGTGTGTGTTTGTGATTTTGTCTAATGTTCTGAGAATAGGTAGGAAAGGCGGTTTGTTTGGTTTGGAGTGGACGGTTTCTAATAAGGGTTTTGACAAGGCGAAGGTTTCTATGTCTGTGTATCCCACTGTGTCCATGGTTGTAGACATTAGAAAAAAAGAATGCAGCAATTGATGTGTCCAGTCTAGTAGAAAGCTTACCAGGATTCTTCCTGCCCAATTTATGAATGGAATGCGGCTTGCCGTATGGATGGGTAACACCTGCTATCTTCCTAAGTTCCTGATTTCTTCCTGAATTCAGGCCACTCTCCAGAATTGGCTCATGGTTTTGTGTCCAAGATATGTACCACCTCCAAGCTCTGTGACATGGCCATGTACAGGATAGCTGAAGGGAATGGCGAGCATCTCAGAAAACTCAGATATCAGTGTGACCAGGAAAGTCTCAGTGGAGAAACCCTGTTTTTGGCCTATTGCTAACCTATTGTTCTGTTGCCCTGAATGTCAGGAAGGTCTTTGCCTCATGCCACCCCTTTGTGAAGACTGAAGAAAAAGTTTTCAAATGGAAATGAATGGGCATCTCCTGTGGCTCTTTGCTTAATTGCTTTGGAAAGGGATGTGTCTGAATCATCCTCTTGGCCCTATGTGAGGTTGTGGCTCAGATTCTCAGCACCTGATGGATGTAAAGAGAGATCCCATGTGTGCATCCAAAACCAAATTGGTCAAAAGAGCAGTCATTGTGGATGAAGTCTCTCGCCTTTATCTTTAAAGTTCTTGAACTCGATCAAGTGAGAATAGTGATCCTTTGGGTGAAATGAGTTCTTCAAAGACCTGCAGAGGTGCTTGTGTTTTCTCATGACGGCAAATCACATAAAACTATATACCTGATACTCAGTTTTCCACAAATTGGAGAAGCATAGAAGTATTAACGTCTAGCATATTTGATCAATCCTGGTTCACATGAAGGGTGTCCAGACCACCCTGATGTTACACCAATGAGGGCAAGGGTGTTATTTTGGCCACTCTCCTGGACTCCGTCACTCATGGAAACCTACAGCCAGAGGTTATGATTAGTGTCTATATGGAAGAAGATGAGGGCCATATGGGAGTGTTTTTTTTTTTTTAATTTTGGTCATTTGTGTCCGGTTGGAAGACATGACTGAGAAAACCTGGGCTTGAACTCTGGTGTGATTCCCCTTATAGACTGAGTTCTGGAACTGAACTTCAGAGAAGTATTGCCATAAATTTTGTTGGGATTTTAGGAGGCCACCTGTGAGAATCACCCTTGGAAACAGAGATCTAGGCCCAGGGTGGCTTTCCAAAGAGCCCGGGAAATCTCAGCCAGGATATCACATGATTTTATTCTGAAAGACTTGGCATCCATAGTTGAGAGTCACAACACCAATGGACGTCACATTGTAGACCTCAATGGGCCTGGCTTCATGTGACCTTTTGGCCACTCTTTGGGAAGCCTTGCCTGTGAGAGTTCTCCAGAGCATTCATTGAAATGAGCTTCCTCACCATTTAATGGTTCCTGAATGAATTGAAACCCACAGTGCCTCCAACGTCATCTTTGAAAAATGCCTTGATAAATACCATGAAATTTTTGAAATTTCCATGACCAGGTGGCACTGGAGAACCTTTGGATGTTGCTGATCATGAGTGTACCAGACAGTGCCTTGATTGACTGGGCTTCATGAAAATGGTGTAGAACAGAGATGCCAGTAAGTTGGAACCTGCTGAGTAATGTGCCTAGAGCAGTGGTGGGAAGGTGTGTGATGAAAAATTTGTTTTTGGGCCATGTGGATCTGCCATTGGCTTCCAAATGGCTTGTGACTGACATGGTGCAGCCAGCAGACCCTTACATGAAAAGGCATCTTGTTATATGGAGATGTTTCCGGGCAATGTTCAGAATCAGGTTGCTATGGACATGGGGCCAAGCTATGTGTGTTAGAAGCCTGGTTGGTGCATTCTCCTGCAGACGCTGACTCACCACACATGACAGATTTGCCTCCAGAACTGTGTCCCAGTTGAACTCCTTTAATTTCATGAAGCAATTGCCAAAGTCCCAGTGCAGCAGCAAGAAACACCACGAAAATAGAAGATGACCAAATGGCTTCACAGTCCACATGAAAAGACACTTATCCCCCAATGGTCACCGTTTACTTACAAAGAGAGAATTCAGCACTGCTGCCTCATGTTTCTTTGGAAAATAAGAAACCATTTCCTCCAGGTCACATAGATGCAGACACAGATTTGATGGTCTCACTAGAAAGCAGCTAAAGCTCCTGACAACTACATATATTTCAAGTGCCCAACCTCAGAGGCAGTTTCTCAAGAAGTATTTAGGCCAGCAGAGCTCCATGTTTATGGAGTTTTTACCCTGTCCCATACTTTTGGAAACTCCTCTACCACTGCCAAGGTTGTAAACCCCTGAGCATATTCCATTCCATATATATATTCACAGATTTTCTAACTCTTCTCCTCTAATTGTGTCTTACTTTGGGCGAAGGTAATGTCAAGGAATTGTTCTGGATGAGAGTGGGAAGATTTTGTTTAGCACATATTTGTATACACATTGGATTCCTTTTTCTATTTTACATTTGAAATACTGAATCCCTGACACTAACACATACCCTAATAGATTCTGAGTACTAATCATAATATGATGGAGAAAAATAACAGAAACAGAATAGAAATACAAGCAGTTCAGAGGAGGCATGTTGTATTTTTGGACTTGCGTTTTGCATTATATAGGGTAGGAGTTATAAATCTCGTCCATTTTTAATTGAAATAGTTCTCCATGTTCTTTTAATGTTAACAAATATGTGAATTCCTGTCTCACTTTCTGTGTAGTCTATTCAGCACATGTATTTTTATATGCACATATAGAATCCTACCTGGTATCACACGCAAATTTTCATGAGTTACATGACTTGGCAGATACAAACTGTGAGAAGAGATCACTCCTCCTAAACGATGTAGGAACTGAAAATTCAACCTATGGGGGAGCTTCCTAGTTAAAAAAAGTTATACATAAATCCATATCGACTAAAATGAATATTTTTGGATCTGTGGATGATATATATTTCACTGTGTAATTAGATTGGCATATATATATATATATATATATATGTATATATATATATATACTCTCCAGATATTTCATAATATTTAACATATGTGTCTTATTATACACTCCCTAAATTTATTCTTGTTCATATATGTGGATTTATAATCAAATTTTCACAAGATTATTCTCAGAAATATTCATTCACCTGAAATACATATTTGTTTCCTAGTATTGAAAACTAACTTCAGTGAATAGTGCATATAAATCCTAATATTTCTACAGTAACTAACCCAGTTTAATATCAATGCTAGTAAATTCCTATGGGACATGACATTTATTTTGAAGTTCATTTTTATTCAACACTGGTACATTTCTATTTCTTGAGTTTATGCACATTATAGCATATATATTTCATCCACACGTTCACAAATTTATAGGCATTTATTTCACTTTCAATCACTTTCTGCTTCAGAAACATGTATTCCTCCATGTGTCTGACTGGTCTTTTCATGAGACTTCTTTCCAAACACATTATTTTCGATTTCCATAATCACTTTTGAAGCAAAACTCACACACTCTTCATGATAAACCATAACACTAAGATTACAATTAGACGTATAACTAGTTGTTATGAATGATTCTATATCAATATATGATTTCTTATATATTTTCAGATATCAATTCAATCCATTATTTAAAGTGGAACCAGTTATATTATTTATTAACTGTATGATCTATTCATGCATTATCTCTATATTTATAGACACAGGGTACACCTCGTTGTACCCCCAATACTAATTTATACATATTTTAAATATTGCTGCCAGAAATGGTCGAAGAAATACTCATGTCATCTGATCTACATATACATTTTATCACAGTAATATTCTGGACCAAAAAAGCAAAGGTCACTCTTAAGATTGTACCAAAGCCTAAAAGAAAAGTGAGCATGGATTACTAAAACCTTCCATGTACAGGTTTCCTAATGCTCTGAAATGTCAATCGTATTGGTGACTACATATTTGTTTCTTCCTAAGATTATATATTCAACCTCAAGCCTGTTGAAAATGTCTAATCCTATCACTCACTTTATACTTTGCCTGATTTAGTAATGTCTCTATTTATGTCTGTATTCCTACATATTTTCCCCTGTTCATCATTGTGACTGACTCTTCACATATGCTGACTTTTACATTCACTGTCTACCCGAAACCCTATTGCTTAAGATCTTTTGCTCTAAATCCTATACTCACTCTTCTTTCTAAACCTACCGACTATCTTCCTAATCCTACCGACTATCTCTTTTTGAGTGGATGTTCTCTTCAACATTCAATCATCCAAGGTACAAGCTCCTATGCCATTGTATATAGATTTATCTGAGACATTTTGCAGAACATCATTCAAAGCTATGTGTACCAATTAAGGGCCCAATGCCCTTCTGGGCTACATATCTTCCCTAGATTTCTATTTTTATACTTATATTTCACCTATATATTCTTGTAAATATCATAGTTTCCCAATACCATTATTTGTCATGCAGAAATATTCATAACCCAAATTGAACATGTTATTAACCCAAACCATACACTGTTCTCTCAATCAAACTTTACAGAAGAGCAGGGACAGGGTAAGTTTTACAATACAGGAATGTAGGGCATATTCCACCTGTTGAGAACATCAAAGGCCCATGCAGAAATGATCTTTTGAGAAGATGTAGGCAGCTATGAAAGACTGAGAGAGAAAAGTCATCTTCTATGGCAAACAACCTCGTCAGCATGAAGGGATGTGTATGAATCAGCCTCTCTCTTCTTAATGTAGAGAAGATGGACCAAACCAGTCCTAGGTGGAGAGCGGTTCCCGAGTGCCCATGGTTTATATACCATTCTAACTTATGAAAATGTCACAGGAAGTAGGGGCAGCCTCCATATCATGGGACCCTTGAAAGCAACTGTTCGTACAAAGTGGTTTTCAAGGCAGTGACCTCATTCAGTTCCTGAAGAAGTGATCTACCTCACTTTCTTGGTGATGGAACTCTCTGAACTTCGGATCCAGGAAGCCAGGCACCTGGAGCCAGTCCAGTCCAATACCCATTGGCTCATTTTTTTGGATTTACCAAGGAGAGTGTCAGACTTTCTTGGTACCTACAGATGTGAGGATGGCCAAATACCAGGAGAGCTCTGAATAGGGTCCTTTCCTGAGAAAGCAGGTGGTGGTTCACTGCTGGCTCCTGACAACTTCACAGAGTTGGCCAAGGAGACCAGATCTGAGATAGGACAGGCCATTTTGGGGGAACATAGTTTGGCCCACCACTCAAAGGACACTCCGGATAGTCACAGAGTTACATGGGGGAAGGATGTGCCTTTGTGGGTGTGATTCAGGTTTTGTCTCATGATCTGAGAATAGGTAGGAAAGGTGGTTTGTTTGATTTGGAGTGGACTTCTTCTAGTAAGTAGTTTGACAAGGTGAGTGTTTCTATGTCTGTGTATCCACTGTGTCCGTGGTTGTAGATATTAGAAAAGAGAATGCAACAATTGATGTGTCCTGTATAGTAGAAAGATTCCCAGCATTCATCTTGCCCAACTTATGAATGAACTGAGGCTTGCCTTATCCATGGGCAACACCTGCTATCTTCCTAAGTTTCTGTTTCCTTCCGGAATTCTAGCCACTCTTCAGAATAGGCTCATGGTTTTGTGTCCAAGATATGTACCACCTCCAAGATCTGTGACATGGCCATGTACTGGATAGCTGAAGTGAATGGCGAGCATCTCAGAAAACTCAGATATCAGTGTGACCAAGAAAGTCTCAGTGGAGAAACCCTGCTTTGGGCCTTTTGCTTATCAATTGTTCTGTTGCCCTGAATGTCAGAAAGGTCTTTGCCTAAGGCCACCCCATTGTGAAGCCTGAAGAAAACAGTTTTCAAATGCAAATGAATGGTCATCACCTGTTGCTCTTTGCTTAATTGCTTTGGAAAGGAATGTGTCTGAATAAACCTCATGGCCCTGTGTGAGGTTGTGGCTTAGATTCTCAGCACCTGATTTATGTAAAGAGATATGCCATGAGTGCACCCAAAACCACAATGGCCAAAAGAGCAGTTATTGTGAATGAAGTTTCTCACATTCATTTGTAAGTTTCCTGACCCCCATCAAGTGTTAATAGGGATCCTTTGGGTCAAATTATTTATTCAAACCCTGCAGAGGCTAGCCCATAGGTTTTTGGGTTTTCTCATGACTCCAAATCATATAAAGAATCTATACCTGACAGTCAGTAGGCCTCAAATTGGAGATGCAGAGCAGTATTAACACCTGGCCTATTTGATAACTCCTGGTTCACAGGATGGGTGTCCAGGCCACCGTGAATTTAGGCAAATGAGGGGCAAGAGAGCTTATTTTTGAGACTGTCTTGGGCTGCACCCTTCATGGAAAACTCCAGCCAGAGTTTATGATTAGTGTCTATATGGAAGAAGATGATGGCCATGTGGGAGTGTTTTGGTTTTAATTGTGGTCATTTGTGTAGCGGTTGAAAGAGATGACTGGATCGACCTGGGCTTGAACTCTGGTGTGATTCCTCTTAGAGACTGAGTTCTGAAACTGACCTCAGAGAAGTATTGCCATGAAATGTGTTGGGATTTTAGGAGGCCACGCATGAGAATCGCCCTTGGAAACTGAGATCGAGGGCCAGGGTGGCTTTCCAGATTGCACTGGGAATCTCAGCCAGGATATCACATGATTTTGTTCTGAAAGACTTGGCAGCCATAGTTGAGAGTCTAAACACACATGGAACTCACATTGTCGACCTCAATGATCCTGGCTTCATGTGACCTTTTGGCCACTCTTTGGGAAGGCTTGCCTGTGAGTGTTCTCCAGAGATTTCATTGAAATGAGCTTCCTTACCATATAATGGTTTCTGCATGAATTGAAACCCACAGTGCCTCCAACATCATCCTTCAAAAATGGCTAAATAAATACCAACAAATTTCTGAAATTTCCATGACCAGGTGGCACTGGAGAACCTTTGGATGTCATGTTGCTGATCATGAGTGAAATAATTCCCCACGCAAAGACACTTCAAAGGGAGAATTCCAATTTTATTGCAAAAAAGCTGTGTGATTATATAGAACTAAGGGGGAGATGGTAGGGCTTAGATAAATGGCAGCAACCCGTTTATTGAAAGCAAGTTCTTTCAGATATCATCTCCAGAACCCAGGAATTAGTTCTCATTGGGGCTAAGGTTCTCCACCAGTGAGATTTGAAATTGGCGCTGGCGGGAGAGTTCACAAGGGCGGGAACTTTTCGCACCACTGCAGAAATGAAGAAGGTAGGAAGAAGAAGTCCTTAGGCAGCATGTTGGGGTTTTTCTCTGGGGTATGGCTGCCATTTATACTTTTCCCAACATTCCTCCCTTTTTGTTT
This sequence comes from Callospermophilus lateralis, assembly GCF_048772815.1. Taxonomy (NCBI): domain Eukaryota; kingdom Metazoa; phylum Chordata; class Mammalia; order Rodentia; family Sciuridae; genus Callospermophilus; species Callospermophilus lateralis. Next base: position 14,113 of record NW_027514894.1, read on the forward strand.
TCTTAGGAAGTGGGGCATCGTTTTTAGATCCGGCTGCTTCCTGCTGTATGGGGGTGCTGTGAGGCCTAGAAAGGGAAGGGGAGGAATGCTCGGGGGGCAGGTCTGGGAATATCATGGCAGCAAGAAATAAAATCCAGTGGCTATGGACAGCTACTTCCGTAGGGGTGAAATCAATGAAAGTTCCCTGAAGCCACAAGTTGTCGATGGCATGGAACCAGTCCTGGATGGAGGAGATTGTTGGTATCAGCCACTGGTCCTGTAACAGAGACTCTAGAAAATACTGGAAGCGTTGCCTGGACAAGGTGCCACAGGACCTGAAGAAGATCAGAGTGAATAAAAACAGAATGAAGATAAAAATTAAAGCAAAGGTCAATTTTTGGCAGAAGTTCCATGTTGGGGGAGTGACATAGAAGAGGCCAAGGGCCATGAGGAAGCTTAGAAGGTCATAAAGATTCAAGAATCCAGGATGGCAGATTAAGAGGTTTTCCGAGCTTGTTGTCTCCCACTGTCTCATGTCCATTGCATTCCATCGTGCCTGGTAGTGAGCTTCATCACGGAGTGAACTGTTCTCTTGGAGATGTTGGGGGTTCGTCGGTCATCAGAGGCTGGTAGTGCCTAAGCAAAAGCTGGTTGAAAGTTTGATTACGAATTTTTTGCAGTTGGGTTTGAAGGAACTTCATTATGCAGGGCAAGAGAGCACAAAAAAGGAGCATCCCAATAAGGGGCCCAGAGAGAGGTAGTAAGTACATGGCAAGATAGGATTGGAAGAACCTCGTTATGGGATTGGAGGAGGTAGGTTTGAGCAATTGGGTCGATAATTCCTGCAATTTAACAACTTTTTTTTTATTAGCCCAGATTCATTAACATAATAGCAACATTCTCTCTGAGGAATAGGCATGTACCCTCCTTTTCTGCAGTGAGAAGATCAATTGCCCTTCGGTTCTGTAAAGCCACTTGTGCCAATGAAGTAACCTGCCACTGCAAGGAGCCAAGAGACTCAGCAGTGGTATCGAGTGCTTCCTGCAGTTTTTGTCGCACGTCATTGGATGCCCATAGAGCATGACCTATAGCTCCACCAGAGAGACCGAGACTTGCCACTGAGGTTGTTAAAGTGAGGCCTACCAGAACCGGCAGAAAGACTGCCCTACGGGTGCGGGAAGGTAAGGCCAACTGTCGGAATTCAGTGGGAGTATACAAAGAAAGCAGAGGAACTACAGTAACCAAGATACAGGTGCCAGAGACATTGATCGTTGAGGTACTTAAAGACCAATTACACCAGATGAAATGTCCAGGTTGCATAAACGCAGGGCTCTATGGGGTGCTATAGCTCAAGGAACAAATGGGTAAAGGATTCATTATTGGCAGGTGGATACAGATGAAAGGAAATAAAGTATTGTTGGAAATACTTTCCCACAGTGGGATATGTGTCACATGTAGGGGTTGTCCTTACTTAGAGAAATTGTAGGTTTTTGTTGAAATATTTCCTGCCGCTAATGGGACCGCTGCTAGAAGTGGACGACTAAGTGAAGCACAGAGAAAGCACTGAGAAGTAGGCACCAAAAGAATGGAGGAGTTTAATAATCGAAGAGTTTGGTGTAGCAAATTGAGCCATGTGGAAGGGGGACCTTAGGGGGTTGAAGGCTCTGAATCCTCTTTGGATGAGCTATGGATAAGATCTCGAAGTTTTGATTCTGACTCCTTAATGTGTTCGACTACCTGGATGGTTGCCTTAGGTGGCGTAATCAGGGTGCGGCCAACAGTCATCCACCCTGTGGGTCTGGCTGAGGTTGTCCGAGCATAGACAGCAAACTCAACATAGCCCCAACGTTTGGCCTTGGGGTCAGGTGTATCTGAAGTATATGATCCATTGTTATCGGATGAAGAGCCTTTATGCCACTTTAGGTAACTAGAAGTCCACCCTTCAGGGTAGCCAAGTGAGTGGTAAGAACAGCTACCACGTTCATCATGGAACCTGCATGACCAATAGGGACACCCATTATATATCTCAGGCCACCAATGACAATAGTCTTTGGTTTGATTAAAAAGGAAGCAAATGAAAGGCCAGTTCCAGCTACCAGGGACGAAGGTCCTTGAAGGTGACAATTTTAGGGGAATAGAGGTGCAGTTGTGGATGAAGCAAGTAGTTGCATCCACTGCGCGGACCTTCTGCATGCCATGTTCTGAGTATCGTTCCCGAAGAGTGAATAAATACATGGTAGGTTAGGAGGGTAAAGACAAGTCCCAACAGAGCACAGAAAAGAAGCAGAGCACAAAAAAACAAGCAGTTAGAGAAGACTAGGGTGTTGGGAGAGCTCATTGTGCCTTCTTTAAGAGGAATTGGGCTGCAGGGAACACCGTGTGAGCCGCAACTTAAATGGGTGAGATGGGTGTGGAAAGCAGGAGTAAAGGGGAGGTTCAGGAGGTGATTCTTGGAGTTCCTCTGGGGTGGTCCTGTCGTCAGCAGGTGGGGCCTCCTGGTGATATGGCTTCAACCTAGAAATGGGAATCCAGGGAGTGAGATGGTTGTCTGATAAGGAGAGTTTGGCGGCGGTGGGGTTACAGAGAATGACAGGATAGGGGCCTTCCCATTTTGGTGCAAGAGTCCCTTTCTCCTCTGGGGTATTATAATAGACTAGACTCCCAGGTGTTAAGGGAGGAGTGTTTGGAGAGGAGACTGGGTCTGGAAGAAGCCAGTTCTGATATTTCCAGTGTTCCGAGCGGAGATGAAACAAGAGAGGCAAAGACAAATCTCGGGTGAGAGGTCCTTGTGAAATGACCAACCCAGGGGGTATAAGAGGTCTTCCATACATTATCTCAAAGGGAGACAGTAAAAATGGTTTCTTAGGGAGAGCTCTGATTCGAAGCAAAGCCAATGGAAGGATTTTGACCCAGTCTAAGTTTAATTCCATTGTCAATTTGGTAAGGACTTCCTTCAGAGTACGATTTACCCTTTCCACTTTCCCTGAAGCCTGGGGGTAATATGGACAGTGGAAATGCCACTTGAAAGAGAGGGCTTGAGAGACCTTTTTTGTGATCCTAGAAATAATCTCAGGGCCATTGTCATATTGTAGGGAAGTCGGCATACAAAACCTGGGGATGATGTCTGTCAGTTAGATTGAAGCTACAGTGGAAGCCTTTTTATTGGAAGTGGGAAATGCCTCAACCCAAACAGAGAAAGTGTCCACAAAGACAAGGAGGTATTTAGTGTGCCATACTGTGGGCATGTTGGTGAAGTCTACTTGCCAGTCAGCAGCGGGAATGTGTCTCCGGGCTTGGTGGAAAGGGAAAGGTTTGGGCCTTAAAGGAGTATGAGGGTTGGTCCGCTGACAGATCTGACAATTAGAGGCTATATTCTCTAGCATGGCTATGTCAGAAGGGTTGAGGGAGAAGAAGCTCTGTAAAAAAAGGGTCAAAGACTGAGAATTGGAATGGTGTAGAGTATGAAGGAACTTGAAAAGATTTTTGTTCTTACTGGAAGAAGTAGGGGCTTCAGATGAGCTGTCTAAAGTGGCCATAATATGTCCCCCATGGGGGCCATAATTGGAAGTGGTAGCAGCCATTCGTGCCGCCTGGTCAGCTTTGGCATTGCCCTCAGTGATAAGAGAGCCGTCCTTCTGATGTGACCTACAATGGACAACTCCCAACTGGGTGGGTAAGTGGGAGGCCTCTATCAGATTGGTTAAAAGAGCCGAATTAGTGATCGCATTACCTTTGGTGGTAAGTAGGCCTCGCTCCTTTCATATTGAAGCATGGGATAATAAGATCTGGAAGACATATTTTGAATCAGTATAGAGGGTGAGGGATTTGCCTTGTGCTAGAAGGCAGGCACGAGTGGCTGCTATAAGTTCAATCTGCTGGTTGGTAGTTCCTGAAGGCAAAGCTTTGACGTCTATAATCTCAGTGGCTGAAACTACAGCATATCCAGAGTAATGAGTGCCGTTCTGCCTAAAGGAACTGCTGTCAGTAAACCAGATAAGGTCAGGCTTGGTGAGTGGTTCCTCAGAAATGGAACAATGACAGCGGAGGAAATCATCTAAGGTTTCCAAGCAATTATGAGTTGGTGTGTTAGAAGTGGGAGTCATAGGGAGCAGTGAGGCAGGGTTCAGTGCAGAGCATGGGAGGAAAGTAATATTAGGGTTTTCCTGAAAGAAAGTGAGGAACGACAGAACTCTGGATGGAGGAAGGGTTTGAAGGCCCTTATAAGCTGAAAGATCTTTCAAGTGATGTGGGGAGTGGATAGTTCAAGGTGCCCCAAAAGTCAGCTTAGAGGCTTCTTTGTGTAAAATTTGTCCAGCAACCAGAGCTCTTAAGCAAGGGACCCACCCACGAATGGTAGAGTCTAGTTTCTTGGAAAATATGCCACAGGTGCAAATGTAGGCCCATAGTTTTGACCTAAGACCCTAAGTGCTTGCCCCCCTTTTTCATGGACATATAGATGAAATGGTCTTGAAAGCTCAGGAAGGTGAAGGGCAGGTGCCTTTAAGAGGAGTTGCTGAAGCCTGCGGAAGTGGTAGATGGGGGAGAAGACAAGAGATTCACTAGGGGGTCCATTTGCTAGGTGATACAGGGGTTTGGATAGAAGAGAATAATTTGGGATCCAGGCCCTAAAATAACCTGCTACTTCTAGGAATGATAGTATTTTGGCTTTCATATGGGGCACTGGAAGATCAGAGAGGAGTTGCCTCCTATCCAGTGTTATTTCCTTTTTCCCGGGTGTAAGGCAAAAACCAATAGAGGTGACAGAAGACTGGGAAACCTGTGCTTGTGGGGAGACTCCCTATATCCCTTGTCTGCTAGGAAATTAAGAAGCTGAGCGGTGTGGGATTGAGAGTGTTCCCAGAGGGACTACATAGAAGAAGGTCATTGACATATTGAAGGAGAATAGAGTCAGGACAGGTCGGGTGAAAGGATGTGAGGTCCTGGGCAAGAACTTGGCAAAAGAGATGGGGGCTGAATCCCCGTGGGAGGACAGTCCAGGAAAGCTGATGAGAATGGTGGATGTGAGAGTCAGTCCACGTAAAAGCAAAGATATTCTGATATTCTGAGAACAAGGGAATAGAAAAGAATGCATCTTTTAAATCTAGGACCGAGAAGTGGGTAGTAGTGGCAGGAATCTGAGAGAGGAGGGTGTAAGGGTTGGGCACTAGCGGGTGGATGGGGACCACAGAGGAGTTGACAAGGAGAAGGTCTTGAACCAGCCTGTAGGACACGTTAGGTTTCTTAAGTGCCAGAATGGGGGTGTTGAAAGGAGAGTGTGTAGGCCTAAGATACCCCTTTCGTAATAAATCCTGGATGATGGGTTCTAATTCGAGGAGGGCTGTGGTTGTGAGTGGATATTGTGGTTGACTAATATATCTTGAAGGGTCCCGTAAGACAATATGAATAGGACTGCATTTAGCCATAAAGGGTGTAGTTGTGTCCCAAACCTCAGGCTTAACTAGTTTAGAGAGTCATGGAGGAGTGCATGAAGGAGGTGTATCTGCCCCTAGGAACATCATGAGGAAATGAGAGGTAGGAGAGGTGTGGGGTGATATGTGAATGGTGACTTTTCATAGTGAGAGTATGTCCCTTCCCAGAAGGGGAATGGGGCAATGGCTCATAACGAAAAAGAAGTGAGTGAAGGACAAAAGGGATCCCTGCATATAACATGATGGGGGGGTTTGAGGGAAAATCTGTTTAACTCCTACCCTGACAATAGGAGTTTTTGAGGGTGTGGTAGAGCCCCAATACTCCCTTAAGACTGATAAAGCGGCACCAGTATCCAAGAGGAAGGTAATGAAGCATCCATCCACCAGGAAGGTAACCCTAGGCTCTTGATTCTTGATGGTAATAGTCTGGAGGGAAAGCCCAGGACTCCGTCAATCCTCCTCTGCCAAGCCCAAGAGAGGCTGTGGTTGCCGGGCAGCTGACCAATCTCCCTTATGGGTTGTTGGGCAGTCTGCCCCCCAGTGTCCCCTTTGATGGCATTTTGGGCAGGGGTTGTACGGTGTCCTCAGTGAAGGACAATCCCTGGCCCAATGTCTCTCCTTACCACATTTGAAGCAAGCTCCCGGGGGTGTCATATTGGGATGGCGTGGTGATGGCCTTCTCTGAATGACCTGGGTCAACATTTGGAATTTGGCATTTTCAGCCCTCTGCCTACGGCATTCACTTTCATGCTCTCTATCATAAAAAACCTTGAAAATGAAGATTTTGGTCTAAGGAGTAGCAGGGCCCTGTTCAAGCTTTTTAAGCTTGGCTTTAATGTCAGGGTAGCTTTGGGCCAGAACATATTTCATTAAGACATGACGGCCATCAGGGGTTTCTGGGTTGAGGTTTGTGTACTGTTGAAGGGCCTTGGTTAGTCTATCCAGGAATTCTGAAGGTGTTTCCTCCTTCCTTTGAATGACCTCCTGCACCTTTTTAAAGTTAACAGCCTTACGGATGGCCTTTTTCAGGCCCGCCAAGAGGCAGGATGTAAAAAGGTCATGAGACTGTAAGCCTTCAGGGGTGTTGTAATCCCATAGAGAATCCTGCTCTGGGACAGCATGAGGGCCTGTGGGGTGGTTAGGATTGGTCCTATTATTTTCATCAGCATGGGCTTGGGCTAGCTCCCAGACCCATTGCCTTTCCTCAGGGAGAAGTGTATTGGCCAAGAGCATGTAGATGTCATGTTGAGTGAGGCTATATGCTTGCAGGACCCATTGAAACTCCCGAATGTAAGTGGTGGGGTCAGTGGTGAATGAGCCTAACTTCCTCTCTAGCTGAGTAATGTCCGACATGGAGAAGGGCACGTGGACTCTGATGACACCCTCGGGACCAGCTACCTCACGAAGGGGTGCGATGGTCTTGGGGGTGGGAAGGAGTCCCTTAGACCTGGTAACAGGAGGACTGAAAGAGGCAGGAGGCGGACAGGAAGGAGAGGGAGGGGAAGGGAGTGTCTCTTTGGAAGAGGAGGAGGTGGAGCAGGCAGAAGAGGGCGGAGGGGAGGAGGATGAAATGGAAGGATGAGGATCCTTGGAATCAGGCAGAGGAAGAGGAGGGTTTAGCGGGAGAGAAGGGGCAGATAGGACTGGGGGATAAGGTGGGGGTTAATCTGCTGGGCTGAATGAGGAAGAATCTGTGAAGTCAGGAGTAGAAGTAGGGGAAGAGAAGTGTTTGCAAACAAGGAGGACCTGAGAGGGAGGGCAGGATGAGCAGCGACAGGGTGCTGTGTGAGAAGGCTAAAACCTTAAATGCAGGGAATCTCACTCCACTTTTTCAGATGCTGGCAGTAGTTAAAAAGATCCCAGAGAAGGTTTGGATGTAAGGAGCCTTCTGGAGGCCAATGATTTCCATTATCCAGTGGATATGTAGGCCAATCTTGGGTACAGAATTTGATTAGAAGTTTGGGCTTGATGTCTGGTGTGAGGGAGAGTGTGGCCAGATTTTTTATTAAACATTTGAGAGGTGAGGCTTCAGGTACAGATGAAGAGGTGCCCATTGTCACAGGGAGAGAAGGAAGAGAGAGAGAGAGAGAGAGAGAGAGAGAGAGAGAGAGAGAGAGAGAGAATAAGAGTAAGCGAGAGAGACAAAGAGAAAACCCGGGCTGGAACGGCTTCCAGGAAGCTCAGGGTGAATGGTGGTCAGGTGGGCGTCCCCAAAATGACCAGCCGTCATGAGGAAATACAGAGGGCACTACCTGGTCGTCACCAGTGAAGTGCGATCTGTGAGACCCAATGGGTTCGGAGCCACGGGCAACCTGACGTCAGGCAAGTTTTCGAACGCAGCAGAAAAAGTCAGTAATGAAAACAGAACTCTGGTTCCGGCAGAATGCAGTTCCAGGACAGGAGTTCAGTTTTCCCCGAGCAGAGAGGCAGCTTCAGCCAGACACAGCAGCCCTGCAGCAAACAGCAACTCTAGCCAGCAGCGGCAGCGGCAGCAGAGGAGAAAAACCAAAGAGCCTCTCATGTAAACTCAGAAGCCTCACGCCCCAAAGGAAAACGGATCACCAGAGGGTCCACTGCGACCAGTAAAGGTCTTAGTGGCAGGAATTTCTTGCCCCCTACAGGGCGTCTAGAGTGTGCCAGATGATCATGGTCACAAAACCAGCGGTAGCCTGAAGGGAGTTGGAGAGCCAGGGTCAGGGGAGGCTTACATATATCAGATCTGTTGTGAGTGCAGGAAGCCGGCATCTGAAAAGAGTGGACCAGGGCGGAGTGTCTTGGCGGGGCAGGGGACGGGGCTCTTGTTAGAAACAGCTCACCCATATTCTCACACGGGGCAACAGAATGAAAGAACTTCCCAAGCAAAGGCACTTTGCTGGGAGAATTCCAATTTTATTGCAAAAAGCTGTGTGCTTATATAGAAATAAGGGGAAGATGGAAGGGCTTAGATAAATGGCAGGCAAAACGTTTATTGGTAAGTTCTTTCAGCTATCAGCTCTGGAGCCCAGGAATTAGTTCTTATTGGGGCTAAGGTTTCCCACCAGCGAGATTTCAAATTGGCGCCAGCAAGAGAGTTCACACGGGTGGAAACATTTCGCACCACTGCAGAAAAAAGAAGGTAGAAAGAAGAAGTCCTTAGGCACCATGTTGGGGTTTTTTTCTGGGGTATGGCTGCCGTTTATACTTTTCCCAACAATGAGTATACCAGACAGTGCCTTGATTGACTGGTTTTCATGAAAATGGTGTTTAACAGAGATGCCAGAAAGTTGGGTCCTGCTGAGTAGTGGGCCTAGAGCAATGGTGGGCAGGTGTGTGATAAAACATCTGTGGTGGGGCCATGTAGATCTGTCATTGGATTCCAAATGGCTTGTGACTGACATGGTGAAGCCAGCAGACCCTTATATGTAAAGGCACCTTGTTACATAGAAAGGTTTCAGGACAATGTTCAGAATCAGGTTGCTATGGTCAAGGGGGCAAGCTATGTGGGATAGAAGCCTGGTTCTTGTATTCTTCTGCAGACCCTGACCCACCACACGTGAAAGAAATCCCTCCCGCACTGTGTCCCCATTGAACTCCTTGTATTTCGTGAAGCAAATACCCAACTCCCAGTACAGCAGCAAGAAACACCACGAAAATAGAGGATGACCATATGGATTCAATGTCCACACAGGGAGACATTTAGCCCCCAGGGGCCACAGTTTACCTACAATGGAAAATTCAGCACTGCTGTCTCATGTTCATTGGAAAATAAGAAACCATGTCCTGCAGGTCACATTGATGCAGACCCAGCTTTTATGGTCTCACTATAAAGGAAGCTAAAGCTCCTGACAACAACATATATTTCAAGTGCCCAACCTCACAGGCAGTTTCACAAGAAGTCTCTAGGCCAGCAGACCTTCATGTTTGTGGAGGGTTTACCCTGTCCCTTACTTTTGGAAACTCCTCTACCACTTCCAAGGTTGTGAACTCCTGATCATATTCCATTCTATATATGTATTCACGGATTTTCTAACTCTTCTCGTCTGATTGTGTCATACTTGGGCCTTAGGTGTTGTCAAGGCATTGTTCTGAATGAGAGTGGGAAGATTTTTGTGTAGCACATATTTACATACACATTGGATTCATTTTTCAATTTTCCATTCAAAATACTGAATCCCTGACACTAACACATACCCTACTAGACTCTGACTACTAATCCTAATATGATGGAGAAATATAACCCAAACAGAATAGAAATACAAGCAGTTGAGAGGAGGCATGGCATATAGTTGGTCTTGCCTTTTGCATGATATAGGGTAGGAGTTATAAATCTTGTTAATTTTTTGTTGAAATAGTCCTCCATGTGTTTTTAAAGTTAACACATATGTGAATTCCTGTCTCACTTTTTCTGTAGCCAATTTAGCACATGTATTTTTATATGCACATATAAAATCCTACCTGGTATCACAAGTACATTTTTGTGAGGTGGCTAACTTGGGAGATACAAAGTATGAGAAGAGATCACTCCTCCTAAATATTTTTGGAACTGAAAATTCAAACTATGAGTGAGCTTCTTAGTTGAAAAACATTATACATAAATCCATGTTTAGTAAAATTAATATTTTTGGATCTGTGAATGAATATATATTTCATGATGAATTTTGATTGGCATATATATTGCTAATTTCTAATGTATCTGTGATATATATATAATTTTCAAAATATGAAATATATGTGTCTTATTATACACTCCCTAAATAATTCACTCATGTTCATGTATGTGGTTTTATAATCAACTTTTCATAAGATTGTTTTTAGAAATATTCATCCACCTGAAATACATATTTGTTTCCTAGAACTGAAAACTCACTTCAGTGAATGGTGCAAACAAAGCCTTATATTTCTACAGTAACTGACCCAATTTAACATCAATGAAAGTAGATTTCTATGGGACATGATGTGTATTTTGATGTTCATTTTAATTCAACACTGGTACATTACTATTTCTTCAGTTTTTATACATCGTAGAATATACATTTCATCCACAAGTTCACAAATTTAAAGACATTTGTAACACATTCAATCACTTCCTGCTTCAGAACACATGTATTCCTCCTTGTTTTTGACTGGTTATTTCATGAGACTTCTTTCCAAACACATTATTTTCGATTTCCATAATCAATTTGGAAGCAAAACTCACACACATTTTATGATAAACTACAACCCTAATATTACCATTAGATGTATAACTGGTTGGAATGAATGTATGTATATCAATGTAAGATTTCCTGTGTATTTTGGGATATCAATTTATTCCAATTTCTAAATTTGGAAACAATTATATTATTTATTCACAGTATGGTCTATTCATGCATTCTCTCTATATTCATACACACATGGTACACCTATTTGTGCCCCCAATACTAATTTATATCTCTTCAAAATATTGCTCTCAGAAATGGTGCAACAAATACTCATGTCACCTGATCTACATATACATTTTTTCACAGTAATATTCTGGCCACAAAATGCAAAGTCACACTTACGACTGTACCAAAGCCTAAATGGAATGTGAGTATTGATTATGAACATCACCCATGTCCAGGTTGCCTAATGCTCTCAAATGTCAATCCTATTGGTGACTACATATTTGTTTCTTCCTAATATTATTTATTCAAACTCAAGCCTGTTGAAAATGTCTAATCCTATCGATCACTTTATCATTTGCCTGATTTTCTAATGTCTCTATTGATATCTGCTTTCCTACATATTTTCCCCAGTTCATCATTGTGACTGAGTCTTCACATCTGCTGACATTTACATTTTCTCTCTACCTGAAACCCTATTGCTTAAGAACTTTTTGTCCAAATCCTATACTCACTCTTTTTCCTAATCCTACCAACTATCTTCCTAATCCTACCAACTATCCTTTTTTGACTGGATGTTTTCTTTGACATTCAATCATCCAAGGTACAAGGTCCTATGCCATTGTGTATAGATTTATCTGAGACACATGTGCAGAACATAATTCAAACCTAAGTATCCCAATCAAGGATCCAATTCCCTTCTGGGCTTCAAATCTTACCTAGATTTCTGTTTTCATACATATATTTCCCCTCTATATATTCTTATAAATATCACAGGTTCCCAATAACATTATTCATCCAGCAGAATGATTCCTAAGCCAAATCAAACATGTTATGTACCCTAACCATACTCTGTTCCCTCAATCTAACTTTACAGAAAAGCAGGGACAGAGTTGGTCTTACAATACAGGAATGTAAGAAATCTTCCACCTGCTGAGAAACAAAAAGGTCCATGCAGAAATGAACCCTGGGGAAGATATAGGAAGCTATGATGGACCTGAGAGAGCAAAAGTCATCTTCCACGACAAACAACCTGGTCAGGATGAAGGGGTGTGTCTGAAGCAGTCTCTCTTTTCTTAATGTAGAGAAGATGGACAATACCAGGCCTGTGTGGAGAGCTGTTCCCGGGTGCCTATGTTTGATATACCATTCAAACTTGTGAAAGTGTCACAGGAAGTAGGGGCAGACTCCATCAATTGGGACACTTGGAAGCAACTGTTAGGACAAAGTGGTTGCCAAGGCAGTGACCTCATTCAGTTCCTGAAGGAAGTGACCTACATCACTTTCTTGGTGATGGAACTCTCTGAACTAGGGATCCAGGAAGCCAGGCACCCAGAGGCAGTCCCAGTCCCAGTCCCAGTGGCCTCACATGTTTGGATTTACCAAGGACAGCATCAGTCTTTCTTGGTAACTACTGATGTGAGGATGGCCAAATGCCAGGAAGGTCTGAAGAGGGGCCTTTCCTGAGTAAGCAGGTAGTGTCTCACCACTGGCACCTGACAACATCACAGTGTTGGCCAAGGAGTCCACATCTGACATAGGACAGTCCATTTTGGAGTAACATACTATGGCCCATCAGTCAGAGGACACTCCGGATAGTCATAGACCTACTTGAGGGAAGGAGGTGACTTTGTGGGTGTGGGTGTGAGTTTGTGGTTTTGTCTAATGATCTGAGAATAGGTAGGAAAGTCGGTTTGTTAGGATTGGAGTGGACTGTTTCTAGTAAGTCTTTTGACAATGTGAGTGTTTCTATGTCTGTTTATCCCACTGTGTCCGTGGTTGTAGACATTAGAAAAGAGAATGCATCAATGGATGTGTCCTGAATAGTAGAAAGCTTCACAACATTCATCCTGCCCAATTTATGAATGGATTTTGGCTTGCCTAATGGATGGGCAAAAACCACTGTCTTCCTAAATTCCTGTTTTCTTCTTGAATTCTGGCCACTCTCCAGAATAGGCTCATGGTTTTCTTTCCAAGACATGTACCACCTCCAAGCTCTGTGACATGGCTATGTACTGGATAGCTGAAGGGAATGGGATCATCTCGGAAAACTCAGATATCATTCCAGAAACCCTGCCTTGGGCCATTTGCTTACCAATTGTTCTGTTGCCCTGAATGTCAGAAAGGTCTTTGCCTCAGGCCACCCCTTTGTGAAGCCTGAAGAAAACGGTTTTCAATGGAAATTAATGGGCGTCAGCTGTAGATCTTTGCTTAATTGCTTTGGAAAGGGATGTGTCTGCATCAGACTCTTGGCCATGTGTGAGGTTGTTGAATAGATTCTCAGCACCTGATGGATCTAACGAACAATTACATGTGTGCTTCCAAAACCAGAATGGCCAAAAAAGCAGTGATTGTGGACGAAGTCTCTCGCTTTCCTCTGTAAGATTCCTGATCTCCATCAAGTGAAAATAGGGATCCTTTTTGTCAAATGAGTTCTTCAATCCCTGCAGAGGATAGCCCATAGGTGCTTGGGTTTTCTCATGATTCCAATACACATAAAGAATCTATACCCGAGAGTCAGGAGGCCTCAAATTGGAGAATCAGAGCAGTATTTACGGCAGGCTTATTTGATCACTCCTGGTTCTCAGGAAGGGTGTCCAGGCAACCCTGACTTTAGGCAAATGACGGGCAAGGGAGGTTATTTTGTACACTGTCTTGGGCTGAGTCCCTCATGGAAACCTCCAGCCACAGGTTATGATGAGTGTCTATATGGCAGAAGATGAGGGCCTTGTGGGTGTGTTTTGGTTTTAATTGTGGTCATTTGTTTGGCGGTTGGAAGTGATGACTGGTTCTATCTGGGCTTGAACTCTGGTGTGATTCCCCTTAGAGTCTGAGTTCTGGAACTGATCTCAGAGAAATATTGCCATAAACTGCATTCAGATTTTAGGACGCCACGCATGGGATTCGCCCTTGGAAACTGAGATCAAATACCAGGGTGGCTTTCCACAGAGCCTTGGAATATCAGCTAGGATATCACATGATTTTATTCTGAAAGATTTGGCAGCCATAGTTGACAGTCAGAACACCCATGGACGTCACATTAAAGACCTCAATGGGCCTGGCTTCATGTGACCTTTTGACCACTCTATGGGAAGACTTGCCTGTGAGATTTCTCCAGAGAATTTAATGAAAATAGCTTCCTCACATTTAATAGTTCCTGAATAAACTGAAACCCACAGTGCCTCCAACTTCATCCAAGAAAAATGGCTAGATAAATACAATGAAGTCTTTGAAATTCCCTTAACCAGGTGGCACTGGAGAACCTTTAGATGTCTTGTTGCTGATCATGAGTGTACCAGAGAATGCCATGATTGACCAGGTTTCATGAAAATGGTGTAGAACAAAGATGCCACTAAGTTGGAGCCTGCTGAGTAGTGGGCCTATTGCAGTGGTGGGTAGGTGTGTGATAATACATATGTGGTGTGGCCATGAGGATTTGCCATTGCTTTCCAAATGGTTTGTGACTGACATGGTTCAGCCAGCAGACCCTTCTATGTAAAGGCATCATGTTATATGGAGAGGTTTCTGGGCTAAGTTCAGAGTCAGATTTCTAAGGACAAGGGGGCAAGCTCTGTGAGATAAAAGCCTGGTTGGTGCATTCTCCTTCAGACCCTGACCCACCACAAGTGACAGAACTCCCTCCAACACTGGGTTCCAGTTGAACTCGTTGTATTTCATAAAGCATATACCAAACTCCCAGTACAGCAGCAAGAAACACCACAAAAAGTGGAGGATGACCAAATGGCTTCACAGTCCACACGGGGAGACACTTAGCATCCAGTGGCCACAGTTTACCTACAAACAGAAAATTCAGCACTGCTGCCTCATGTTCATTAGAATACAAGAAACCATGTCCTCCAGGTCACATAGATGCAGACTCAGCTTTGATGGTATCACTAGAAAGGAAGCTAAAGCTCCTTACAACAACATATATTTCAAGTGCCCAAACTCAGAGGAAGTTTTTCAAGAAGTGTTTAGGCCAGCAGAGCTCCATGTTTTTGGAGTGATTACCTGTTAGACCAGGACACAAGAAAAGACCACTGACTCTAATTAAAATCAAATTAAATTAAGCTTATTATTTTCACCGGCTGTGCTGCCTCTCCCTCATAAAATGGCGGGAATAAGACAGCAACCCCAGCTTTCCTACAGGCAGCTTAATAGCCCAGAAAATTACACAAAAGGGGGTTTACAGATAACAGAACTCTGACAAACATCACACTAATGGCAGTCTACATTTTTTTTGCTGTCCCTACATCAGAGTTCATGAAGACCATTAGAGCCTCAGAGAGGGTTGTTGTCTCGTGAGAGAAGGCAAATATTTATGATGTGTCACTAAAGTTTCAGAGAGGGCTGCTATCTGGTCAGAGAGCCGGGCATGGGTGAGTTCCAGGCGTGGGCAGGCATTCCAAGCAGGTTTAGAATTTGAAGTGATTTATGCTAAAGCCAAAATTATCTTTTCATGGCTTTTTGGCAAGATGGCTCCCAATTTTAATTAAAGATCAGGTTGGGTCTATCATTCCCCCCTTTTCTTTGTGTCCCTTTCAAATCTTTGATAGATTACGGGAAGAGCACTGAGGAAATTTTAATCCCTCAGGTAAGAGTCTCCAAATTTTTAGAACTCACCCAAAACCGATCTCCCTGATTTTACCTGACTTAATTAATTACTTATATTGATAGTCTATTTATCTTTCTCTCCATTGTTTTAAGAAGAGTGGTGTCACTCATTTTTTCTTCTTCTGACCTGAGACAGGGTGACATGAGTGGGCATGGCATGAGGGACATGAGTTGCCTTTTAGAAGTCAGTTGAGGGACATGAGTTGCCTTTTAGAAGTCAGTTCGGTTTGAAGTCTGATTGGGGAAGAACAGGTTGTAAAGTCATCTGGGGATGGGTTCTTCTATGAGAGAAACAAAAAACATGAGTACTGAAAAAATGTTGCAGCAGCTGGAACATGTCACTGTATAGAAGTTCCATCACCAGTCTTTAATATCCCCAGTTATCCGGACTGTCAACTTAACTTGTACTGTTACACTTGTCCCTCCCCATAAGATACAGTTTAATAATTTAATGTCATCTGATCTTGTAAAATCTTTTTACTAGTATGACCTCTGTGTCTCTTAGAGAAACCTTTAATTCTGTTACTCAGGGATGGATAATTGTACTAGCAAACACCAAGCCTACCTGTGTAGGTTAGGAATATCTGTAGGCCTTAAACTGAAAACTTATCCCTGTGGCAGGTCTTCTTGATAGTCTCTTTTTATAAGTATCAGGCATTCCTTTCTGAGAATTCTTCTTTGTAGCCACCAGTCTTACTTATTTTGGGAGGCAAACATAAAGTGCATACCTTTAAATTATATTATTATTATTATAATTTAAAATGCCCAGGAATGGATGTATTTTGTTCTTAACTGTCTTTGCTAAGTGTTTAAGATGAAGCAGTCAAACTGACTTTTGTTTCCATCTATTGTTAACAGTCAGCTGAGCTTTTATGGGAGTCAATTCTGGGGAAACTTGAGAGCAGATTCTCAGTTCTGCTAGTGCCATTTGCGCTAGGTGGGTCCAGATCTTGCTTGACCATTTGGCTTCCCTCGGAAGCATCAGGGATGTCTCCTTTCTTTGATGACTCTCCTCTTCGTAACAAATACCCTGATTGGCTTTCTGTTCTCCAGTGGTCTCATTAATCTCCCTGATCAGGAGGAGGTTATGTGGCTCAGAGTTTCAAAGCTCTTTAGAGAAGTTACCTGTTCCCTGGATTCAGAATGACTCAGAGGGCAAAAGCCAAATATTGGTTTTCTTGGCGCTTTTCATTTAACTTTAATTTTAAATCCTAATCTTAAACATCCAGCAAATAAATTTTAACAGCCTTATATTAAGAGTACTGGGCTTTAATGTCTATAACTATATCATTATCTTTTTATTAATTGGGATCTGTATTTTTCTGTCTGTATTGTAAGTAATGACTTATTATCTTGAATAAACCCATTTTGTGTTCTTAAAGCAACACGTTTGTAAAACAGTAACAGAGAATCTTTAGATCACTGATAAAATAATTTCAAAATAAAATTAACAAAAGTAAAAATACTTAGCTTGTGTAATAGCTACCCTGAATTTTTTGGCTGAGTTATACATTATATCCCCTGTTTGAGATCCTAGGAATATTGACCTTAAAAAAACCAACTTTTTAACATAACTTTAAAGAAATATTATCTGACCTACTGGTTTTGTAGTCATTCTCATATGTAGTAAGATGAGACACAGAGCCTTATCTCAGGTAAGGCAGGGCTCTTTATAAATCTTAAGTATTTTAGTTCTAAAGATAATCTTTATTTATAAATATCATTTGACAAAGTTTACATAAATTGTTTGAGGTCACATGAACATTAGCTAACACCATATAATATCACATTTAAAACATGAATTAAAGAAAGGCTGAAAGTTTTTAACCTTTACATCGATTAGGCTCTCATTAACTAAAAAATACATTTAAATTTTTCCCCAATGTAAAAAGTAACATAAAAGTTTACATATCTTATTGATAACAGGTAAATAAATCCCCAATATATTTTTTTACCATAAAACTTCAGAGCACCAGCTTGATATAATGCTCTTTTAAAGTTTCTACCTTACAGACTTGAATACATATAAGATATGAAAACATTGATAGCATCACAATTACATTGATGTTTCTACATTAACCAAGTTTAGCTTTTAAAGCAATGGCAGTACAGTGCTCTAAAGTAACAGTTCTTATTTAATCAGTTGTTTAATTTTTATGGTTGCTTGCTCTAGAGAAAATAAAACTTAATAAACACAACGTTATGGGTAAACTTATGTTTTAAGAAATTTCTGTCTCATTAACACATGACTGATTTTTATATTCTTACACAGACTTTAATAAAAACTTATTCAGACCTTAGTAAATCAATCAGATATCTAACAAAAGTACTCATGAATGAGTAATCCCAATCAAATTTACTTTATTTATTTATCAAAATATTAGAGGAATGTATTGACAGTGTAAACCATTTTTATGTTGAAGGAAAGGTCCTAGTACCAAGGCATATTAGACATTTTGTAGATATTAATATTTTATTAGATTTTTGAACACCTAGAAAAATTTGTAAGCTTAAATTTAAAGACATTGATTTTTATCTGTTTATCCAATTTAAATTGAAACATTTAAATCACGTGAATTAAAGATCTTTGGATCTCCTATTTAAATTTGTTTTAATGAGCGCTTTTTTATGAGCGCTCCTTGTATATGTTAGTTTGTGTATCATATATATGATATACGCACATATGTATATATAGACATAAAACACATAACAAAAGTGTGCACACATAATAATAGTAAAGGCCTTGTAGCTTTTCTCAGGTGAAATCTCCATTGCAATGTTTCAAAATGTCTACAGTTGGTCAAAGATAGAACTGATCTGAAAAACATTAACCTAGGTCTGTATGCTCAAAATCATGAGCTCAAAAAAAAAAAGTATCTAAGGAAAAAAAAAGAGTCCTAGAAAAAGTGACTGGCTAGTAATTAGTAAATACCATACAATTTACCTTTTTTTTCCCCCTTAGGCCTCAAATCAGTCTCCTACTAAGATTGCAGGCTTCTTTCATTTACATTTCAACATAAGTCATGGCTGAGGTCTGGAAGGAGCAGGAAAAACTGCTATTCTGAGCAGACACCTCAGGCCTTAGGCATTTTAACCATAATTTTGAGGTTCGGATGTTGAAAATTATGATATAAATTTAAGATACAATTCACAAAATTTTATATCTTTACATCTTGTTTTGTCAACAGATACCATTCTATGATTTACTATCCTTGTCCAAATTAATGCACTGGTACACACAGTGATATTTTCCCAGGCTATCCAATTCAAAATTGGTGAAAAAAAGACTGTATGATTGGGAAGTTACTTGCCAACTTGGAAGTAGAGTTCTTCAGTTTTCCATCCTAAGTATTTAAGTTCTCTGGCATGAATTATCATAAACTAAACAATTACCTAAACCCGACTTTTAACTGCAAGATTTTGCAATGCTTCAAAAACCCATTCAGATACCAGATTGTTAAAATAAAACATCATCATTTAGACACACATTCAGCTAAGATCATCCCCAAGAAACAATTTATAATATCAACACATTATTGCACATGTCTTAAAGGGCCAGATACAAAGACACAAGACAGACAGAAAGGAGGTCCAGACTATGGCTGTCAGAGAGAACCCATTAAACCAGAGCAGATAAGAGAAAAATCTCCTACACCAGTGTGCACCATAGATATTCACAGGGGGGGGGGGACCACATGTTTTAACAGAGGGGCAACCTGAAATGTAAAATAAAGTGTCTCCATGGTGACTTCACTGCATTTAGTGTCCCCTTTTTCTTTTTCTCTTTTTTAACAAGACAGAGGTGGCATAATTCTTACAGTGCGGAAAGGAAGGAGGTAATTCCCTGAATCAACAGGGCTTTGGCAGCTGATGGGAGTCCCTCAGTCCTTCCTTTTACTTACAGGATTAGCTCCTCTTGTTCAGTTCCACACCAAGCATGCTTCATCTCCTAATATTCCAGTAGACAGCTCTCACAAAGTTCCGGGGAGGAGGGGGGTACCAAATTTGTAAATTAAAGTTCGATTCCTGAACTTGAAGCCAATTAATACCAATTTAATAATGAGGACTGAGTTTTGAGAAAAAGAAAAAGGGAGGTTTATTGCTTTGCGAACAAAGGAGAAACACAGGGGACTCTGCCAAAGGTTGTGACTCTCTTGATCTGGAGCGACAAGGGGTTTTAAAGGAGTTTCACTTGTTAACCTGGGAGATGCTCAGTTCTTAGGTCCCCAGCAAGCATTGCCCTCTGCAATGGGTGTGCTCCAGGCAGCCAGCTAGGAGCTTCTGTCATCCTGCTTAACAAAGGGGGGTAAAGTTCATCGCAGTTCCCTAAAACACAGTCCAAAGGGGTGTCAGGCTTACTCTCTTTATTACCCATTTTTACGTCCAAGATACTTAAGTTTTTACCACTGAAATCACACAACAAAACAAACAAAAACAAACAAACAATCAAAAAAATAGAAGACAAAACAAAACACAAAAAACTGAAAACCAGCGCCTAAACAGAAAAACAGTGGAACAGTGCAACATCTTGCTATAGCTCCAGGGTAGGAGCGCGTGCGTGCCTGTCGGCCCCTCTCTACAGTTCCAGAGAAATTCCCTACAGAACAGAACAGAGGACAGAAAGATTCTCGTTACTCTCCTGGAAAGGAGTATATGTGAGCCTCCCCAGGCCACATCTCTGTCATCAGAAAAGATCTCCCTTAACCAGATATCAGGTGTTATAAAGGCGCCACTTACCTATGGAGGACTCCTCCACCAGGTGCTTGCTAATAGTTTTAGTGCAGAGGTTCACTGCAGTGCTCCCCGGACTAAAGGCTCTCTTCCTAATATAGAGAAGATGGACCAAATCAGGCCTGTGTGGAGAGCTGTTTCTTGGTGCCTATGGTTGATATACCATTCTAATTTGTGAAAGTGCCACAGAAAGTAGGGTAAGCCTCCTTCTCATGGTACGCTTGAAAGCAACTCTTTGGACAAAGTGGTTGCCAAGGCAGTGACCTCATTCAGTTCCTGAAGGATGCAACCTCACCTCACTTCCTTGGTAATGGAACTCTCTGAACTTGGGATGCAGGAAGCCAGGCACACAGAGTCAGTCCCAGTCCCAGTCCTAGTGGTCTCACTTGATTCAATTTAGCAAGGACAGAGTCAGTCTTTCTTGGTACCTACTGATGTGAGGATGGCCAAATGCCAGGAGTACTCTGAAGAGGGGCCTTTCCTAAAAAAGCAGGTACTGGCTCACAGCTGGCTCCTGACCACTTCACAGAGTTGGACATGGAGTCCAGATCTGAGACAGGATAGGCCATATCGGGGGAACATAGTATGGCCCAGCAGTCAGAGGACACTCCGGATAGTGAGAGACCTATTTGGGGGAAGGAGGTGCCTTTGTGGGTGTGGATGTGTGTTTGTGGTTTTGTCCCATGTTCTGAGAATAGGTAGGAAAGTCGGTTTGTTTGGTTTGGAGTGAACTGTTTCTAGTAAGTTGTTTAACAAGGCGAGTGTTTCTATGTCTGTGTATCTCACTGTGTCCATGGTTGTAGACATTAGAAAAAGAGAATGCATCAATGTATGTTTCCTGTCTAGTAGAAAGTTTCCCATCATTCATCCTGCCCAATTTATGAATGCACTAGGGCTTGCCATATCGATGGGCAACACCTACTATCTTCCTAAGTTCCTGTTTTCTTCCTGAAATCTAGCCACTCTCCAAAATAGGCTCATGCTTTTGAGTCCACGATATGTACCACCTCCAAGCACTGTGACATGGACATGTACTGGATAGCTGAAGGGAATGACAAGCATCTCAGAAAACTCAGATATCAATGTGACCAGGAAAGTCTCAGTGGAGAACCCCTGCAATGGGCCTTTTGATTGCCTATTTTTCTGTTGCCCTGAATGTCAGTAAGTTCTTTGCCTGAGGCCACGCCTTTGTGAATCCTGAAGAAAACAGTTTTCAAACGGAAATGAATGGGCATCACCTGTGGCTCTTTGCTTAATTGCTTTGTAAAGGGATGTGTCTGAATCAGCCTCTTGGTCCTGTGTGAGCCTGTGGCTTAGATTCTCAGCACCTGATGGATCTAAAGAACGATCCCATGTGTGGATCCAAAATCAAAATGGCCAAAAATCAGTCACTGTGGATGAAGTCCCTCACATTCCTCTGTAAGGTTCCTTACCTACATCAAGTGAGAATAGGGATCCTTTGGGTCAAATGAGTTCTTCAAAGCCCTGCAGATGCTAGCCCATAGGTTCTTGGGTTTTCTTATGAATCCAATTCAAATAAAGAATCTAAACCCCACAGTCAGTAGGCCTCAAATTGGAGAACAGAGCTGTATTAATGGCAGACCTGTTTGATAACTCCTGGTTCACAGGGAGGGTGTCCAGGCCACCCTGACTATTGGCAAATGAGGGGAAAGGGAGCTTATTTGGAACACTGTCTTGTGCTGTGCCTCTCATGGAATCCTCTTGCCAGAAGTTATGGTGAGTGTCTATATGGAAGAAGATGAGTGGCATGTGGGAGTGTCTTGGTTTTAATTGTGGTCATTTGTGTGGCGGTTGGAAGAGATAATTGGGTCCACCTTGGCTTGAACTTTGGTGTGATTCCCCTTAGAGTCTGTGTTTTGGAATTGACCTCCGAGAATGTATAAGGTCCTATACTATTGTATATCCATATTTCTGGGACATCACTACAGAATGTAATTCAACGCTAAGTATACCAATCAAGAGCCCAATGAACTTCTGGGCTTCAAATCTTACCTATATTTCTGTTTTCATACTTATATTGAAAGGTTAATAAAATAGGTACTTGTCACTTCTTGATTTTCTGTATGCTTAACAAAACACTGTTGAAATCTTGAGAACTGTTTGCTATTCTTGTTCCCAGAATGTGCTGTCCCCAACTGCCAAACTGCAGAATGTACTCGGTCAACCAGTTGCACGCAAACTGCCCACTCGCCCTTACCCATCAATAAACTTCCCTCCCTGCCCTCTCCAGGGAAAATATATAAGCACTTCTTAAGCTGTTCTCAGGGCTCTCTGCTCTATTCAAGAGAGCTCTGAGCCCTTGCATGCCGGACTCCCAATAAAGCCTTTGCTGTTGCATGAGACAGTCTCTTGGTGGTCTCTTCAACCGACCCTCGCCCGATCTTTACATCTCGTGGCCCCAGTGAGATCCGGCAGCCGCAGATGAAAGACCCCCAACGGGCTCCTCTGGGGGTAAATAAGGCCCCTCTTTCTGGTTTCAGGATTCAGGTTAGGGTTTCACAAAATGGCTATTGGTAAAGAGCGTGAGCTCTCTCCCACGGTGACTGACACACATGTCACAGAGCCACAGGCCATGTCCCTGGGGGATGAACTCATGAAATCGAGGAACAATAGTCTCCTTGATTCAGGGATATTTTGTTTCGGATTCGGTATTGCCAGCCCATCATGTTTTGCCGGCTACTCAGTCCTGGTCTCAGTATTGGACGTCCATTGCCTGTCTTTATTGTTTGTCTTGTCTGTGTCATGTGTCATTGCTTTTATTGTCTGTGTATATTTCATTATGGGACAGAGCACTTCAATGCCTCTGTTCCTGAACCTTGATCACTAGACCAAAGTCTGCTTAAGGGCTCAGAATCTTTCTTTTTCAGTAAAATGCCGGATCTGGCAGATTCTGTGTCTCAGAATGACCCACCTTTGTAGTCGGATGGCCCCTAGAAGGATCTTTCTACTTCGCACTAATTTGAAAAGTTCGAGATATTGTCTTTTAGCAGGGGCCACGTAGACATCCAGATCAACAGCCATATATCTTAACTTGTCAGGACCTCTACAAATCTCCTCCTCCAAGGATGAAGCCTTTCCTTGTCCCTGCACCCGCTCCTACTCCTTTCCCCACGATTCGATCTCTTTAACTCTCTGATCCTCCTCTTGCACCCTCTGTTCTCCATGAGTCTCAAGACTCTACTGGACTCTCCTCCCCCTCCTTATCCTCTGCCTTCATCCCCCAACTCCCAACACCCTCTAAGTGATTCCCCTGCTGCTGACTCAGCCTCTCCACCATTCAAAGAAGCTAGGATGGCCCAGCACCATCCAGATGACTGTCCCGTGGCACACAGAGCCCCTCCTTCCCTGGAGGAAGCTGGCCCGGCTAAAAGAACTCAGAGAACTCGCCAACGTTTTTACACCTGCCTACTTGGGATAACTGCCAACAACTCCTAGGGACTTTCTTTATGACAGAGGAATAAGAGAAAAACCTCCAAGAAACTAAAAAAAAAATCCTCGGACCTGATTGGCGACCAACACAACTTCCCAACATAATCAAAGCCAGCTTACCCTTAAACCAAACCAACTGGAACCCCAACACCTTTGAAGATAAAGAGCATCTGTCCAATTATTGCCTGGCTCTAATAGTGGGTGTCCAAGGGGCTACTAGGTGACCAACTAATTTGGCCATGGTAAGAGAAATTATTCAAAGGCCTGATGAATCTCCCTCTTTGTTTCTAGAAAGAATTATGGAGGCATATAAGAGATATACACCTTTCGATCCTCAGGCAGCGGATCAAAATTCATCTGTAACGATGGCCTTAATTGGGCAAGCTGCCATGGATATTAAAAAAATTTAAAAGAGAGATTTAGTCAGAGAAGCCGAGAAAATATACTATAAGAGAGAAACAGGGAGAAAGAAAGGGAGCAAAGGAAGGATGAGAGAAGCAAAAGACAGACTAAGGGATTGACCAAGATCCTGGTCACAACAAGAAAGAGGCCAGAAATTAAGACGTAAGGTGACAGGAAGGGATACCTGGGGCCATGCCAGAGGCCACCCCTGGCCTCAGATCAATGTGCCTACTGTAAAAAAAAAGGATACTGGGCCAAAGAGTGCCCTATAAAGAGACAGCCACACCAGCCAGCCATTCTGACTCTGGAGCATGACTAAAAAAGTTGGGGCTCAGATCACTTCCCCTAGCTCAGGGTAACTTTTGAAGTGTAGCGGACCCCAGTAAACTTTGAAATGAAAACAGGAGCAGTATACTCAGCCCTTAAGGCCCCATTGGGCCCTCTATCAAATAAAAGGTTTGTAGTTCAAAGAACTAATGGCAGTAAATATCGGGCTTAGACTACTAAGAGGACCATGGACCTTGGGAAAGGAAAAATCTATCACTCCTTCCTAGTAATCCAGGAATGCCTGGACCCATTGATGGGCAGAGATCTGCTCACCAAGCTCTTGGCCTAAATAACTTTTAACCCTGAAGGCCCCCAAATGAAATTTCTAAATTCTTCAGTAAATACTCCTATAGTCACGGCTTTAACTATATTAGTAGAAGATGAACATCCACTCTTCACACCCCCCAAGACTGATCACACAGGCAAGCTACACCAGAAATGGATAACAGATTACGCAGATGCCTGGGCAAAAACTGCTGAGTTAGGCCTGGCCGTGAAACAACCTCCAATAACAGTGGAGTTAAAAACCTCAGCCTCCCCAATCAATGTCAAATAATATCCTCTAAGCAAAAAAAGCTAAAGATGAGATAAGGCCCCATATTCAGAAATATCTGGACTTAGGGCTCCTAAGGCCCTGTCAATTGGCCTGGAACACTCCCCTGCTACTAGAAAAAAAAAGCCAGGAACCGGGGACTATTGTCCTGTTAAAGACCTAAGAGAGATCAACAACAGAGTGCAGGACATTCACCACACGGTACCTAATCCGTACAATCTGCTTAGCACTCTGAACCCTGAGCGGAAATGGTATACTGTTCTGGACTTAAAAGATGCTTTCTTTTGCTTGCCTCTGCATAAAGATAGTCAGTTGCTGTTTGCTTTTGGGTGGGTAGACCCAGAAACCTGAACGTCTGGTCAACTAACTTTGACTAGACTCCCACTGGGGTTCAAAAACTCCCCCACTCTCTTTGATGAAGCCCTCCACAGAGATCTCAGCAATTTCAGAACTATGCACCCCAAATCACCCAGCTTCAATACGTGAATGACCTGCTACTGGCAGCCAACACCAAGGAAAACTGTGAGTCTGGGACCCAAGCACTATTATATGAGCTTGCTCAACTTGGGTATAGAGTTTCGGCCAAAAAAGCCCAAATTTGCTAGCATGAAGTAATCTTCCTGGGCTGTTACCTTAGGGGCAGTAAACGATGGCTCACTGAGCCCAGAAAACAAACCATTGTGTAGATACCACCCCCATCTAACAGGAGACAACTCAGAGAGTTTCTTGGGACTGCTGGCTTTTGCAGGTTATGGATACCTGGGTTTGCGTCTTTAGCTGCTCCTTTATACCCGGTGTTAATGGGAGATGCCCAATTCCAATGGACCCCTGATCACCAGGAAGTTTTTGATAACATCTATGGACACTGACACTGAACGCCTCAACTTCACTGAGCTCAGGCTGCAATTACAGAAAGCCCTACACTACGTTAAAAATGTACACCAACTCACTCACCTTGGTTCAATGAAACTGCAGGCATTCCTGTAGGATTAAGAACAGAGTTTTCCACTAACCGACTCACAGCGAAAGGAAATATCTGAACAGGTAACAAAAGCCTGTCGAGTCCGTCAATTTTTTAATGCTTACCCTTCCAGTTTCCTAGAGGAAAGCACCTATGAGGAACCAGAAAATGACAATTTTGGGAAGTGGACAATAGTGAAATTAAGCCAGCAACGTATGGACTTAAATATCTCCTAGTCTTTGTAGATACATTTTCAGGATGGACTGAAGCCTTACACACAAACACACACACACACACACAAAAACAACCAAACTGCACAAATGGTTTTCAAGAAGATCCTGAAAGATATTTCTCCAAGATATGGTCTGCCTAAGGCAATAGGGTCTGATAATGGACTGGTGTTCATGGCTCAGGTAAGTCAGGTGTTCACTGGGACCCTGTGGATTAATTTGAAGTTACATTATGCTTATATACCCCAGAGCTCAGGACAGGTAGAAAAAATAAATAGAACCATTAAAGAGACCTTAACGAAATTAAGCTTAGAGCCCGGCATAAAAGATTGGATTATGCTCCTGCCTTATGCACTGTTTCATGCGAGAAATACTAACTCTCTTTCTTTGTGTAACCTCACCCCCTATGAAATTCTCTATGATGCCCATCATTCAGTAAGGAACCTAACCCCAACTCTAAGGCCTAACGATCACTTCCACACCCCCTTGCTTGACAGACTTAAAGTCATTGAAAGAACTCAGCGATACCTGTGGAAACAGCTGGCCACTGCCTACCAACCTTGGGAGGAGGGGACTCTAAGTCAATATCAAGTAGGAGACTTCGTCTACATAAGACAACATCAGGTGTCATCCCTGGAACCCCACTGGAAAGGAACATACCAGGTGCTACTTATAAAACCTAAAGCGGTAAAAGTAGATGGAATCACTTTTTGGATCCATGCCTCTCATCTCAAGCCTTCGCTGTGTCCAGACTCTTGTTGGAAACTGGAAAAGCCTGCTAACCATTTCAAATTGCGTATTCGCTATGTGGATAAGACTATAGACTCTCCCCTTGGCCACCAGTAGTTCTAACCCTCATCATTCCGTTCAGCAGCAATGGCTGATCACAAATCCTACTAGACAAGAAGTATGGTCTATCTCGCATACAGCCCCCTTAGAGACCTGGTGGCCATCTATCCACCCAGACATTTGTCAGCTCGGTATAGGTCTTTCCTATTGAGATATCCCTGATGAAGAGGATCCCACTAAAATTCCATTAAATCTCTTCTGTACCATAGATAATGGAAACAAACATTATGGATGCAGGGACACGCGAGACAGATTCAGGTTGGCTAGCTTAGATTACTATGTTTGCCTAGCGGACTATCAAAGGCACAAACAGCCACGGCTGTGTCGGGGAGAAGCCGACTTCTTGTGTAAGTCAAGTGAATGTGAGCATACAGGGGCTGCCTGGTGGAACCCAAACTCCTCATCAAATTCAGTACACAGCATTGGCCATATTACCAATTAGACAAGCAAATACTATGGCCCCCAGAGGGTTCTCTAGATCCTCAAATTCTGCGTGACATTTTTAACTTTGGCAAGTTCTCAAAAGGGGGAAATTTCCCTATGTGGAATCCTTTTCCCTCCTTTGCTCACATCCTGTACTATGCTTCTCCAATAGTTCCTCACCCTCAGCCTTCTGCTCTAGACTCTCTGCTATCACTCCCATCTTAGCAACCTGATTTCTCCTCTCCAATTACTAAATCAAAAACCCAAACCTCCGCTGGTTCTCAGAACATTGCCCCCTTGCTGAGGTAGCAGGTACCAAGGTACCCCTTCACCCACTCACTCCTCTCTTTTCCTGTCAGTGCCTGCACTAGGTCCCAGCAAGTCCTCTAGCAAGCTAACCCAAAGCTCAAACCAGCTGATAAGAGGCCTCAGACCCCTATACAAGATGTAATGAAAATGGCCTTTAAAGTTGCTTTGTCATCACTGAAAACAGGTTTCTAAGAATTTAAAGTCCCTCAAAGGCTTTTTGGAATATTTACTCCCATCTTCCCCTCTGCTCTACCTGTTCTACTGCTCAAGTTTTGTTTTAGGAAAATCCCAAACCCCTTTCCCATTTTTCTTTTACATCTCTCTTTCCTCATTCTTAGATCCACGGAGCTGCTCTCAGCCTCGACTACCCCGTCTTCCCCCTCTGTACTAGGTCCATAGAAATGTCTTAAATGACCTTCTCCAGAAGTCTTCACCAAGGCTTACTTTAGGTCTTTCAGCAAAAGAGTCCCTCTGAAAGAGTTCAATGTACATAAACTTGCACTTTTCGTGTTGCCCTGTTCTACTTGACAACTGGCTGGAAAAATCACCACCCGTAAGCTAGACACCTCCTTACCAGTTTTTCACAAAATATGTGAACAAGGCCTCTGGCCTTGAGCTGGGACTTCACCGAGATGGCTACATTTCTAAGATAAAAATGTTAGCAACTGGGCTCCATGGTGACAGCTGGCAGGGAGAAAAAAAAGAGACAAAAAAGCTCTCCCCTTCCAAGGTGTCCTTGAAAAGTTAACTTGCCCAGAACAGAGGAAAAAAAAACAGAAACAAAAACTAATTTTTGTGAATTTCTGCAGACTGTGAACTTCTGAGCCCCTTCCCTTACATGTTGGGTACAAACTCTAAAACTACCAAAACTTGGGTTTCAGGGGATTAATTGATTACAAAAGAAGCAATGCCCTCTAAATCCGGATGCAACCAAATAAGAATGTTTTCCTCACTTTGGTGCTATCTTAGGTGCATTTTCTTGTCCATCCATAAAACAGTATAATTCTATACACTTTAACATTATTTATGTTTTCATTAAATGGTCAATAGATGTGATTAATTATGTAATGATGTAGAGGTTTTTCAGAGTGCTCTATCATGACGCAGGTTCATTTAAAGTTCAAATAGGGGGGCATACAACCCGGTTCCACCGGGAACCTGTATCCCTCACTTTAGCCATCCTATTAGGAATAATAATTGCTGAAGGCGTGGGCACAGGAAGAACTGCCCTAGTCCATGAGAAACAACAAAGACACAATTAGAAGCAGAAATAGACCAAAGCTTAAAGACATTAAAAACCGACATCACAGCTTTACAGGAATTTTAACCTCTCTCTCTCTGAAGTTGTTTTATAGAGCAGGCGAGTGTTGGACCTCCTCTTCATGAGAGAAAGGTGCCTTTTTGCTTGCATTGAGGGAAGAATGTTGTTTTTATGCCGACAATACTGGAGATGTAAAAGAATCAATGAGTAAATTAAGAAAACGACTTGAAGAGCGTCAAAGAGAGACAGAGGCCCCAGAAGGAAGGTTTGAGTCTTTGTTCACATAGTCAACCTGGTTAACTACGCTTTTATCTGCCAGGGCCGTTCCATTAATAATCCTCATATTATTGCTAACGGTAGGACCCTGTTTGCTCAACCGTGTAGTTTCCTTTCTAAACCAAATCGAACATGTTATTAAACCTAACCATACACTGTTCTCTCAATCTAATTTTACAGAAAAGTGGGGACAGAGTTGGTCTTAAAATACAGGAATATAGAGGATCTTCCACCTGCTGAGAAACTCAAGGGTCCATGCAGAAATGATCCCTGGAGAAGATGTAGGCAACTATGAAGGACCTGAGAGAGCAGAAGTCTTCCATGGCAAACAACCTGCTCAGGATGAAGGGATGTGTCTGAATCAGCCACTCTCTTCTTAATGTATAGAAGATGGACCAAAGCAGGCATGTGTTGAGCTGCTCCTGCATGCCTCTGGTTGACATACCACTCTAACTGGTGAAAGTGTCACAGGAAGTAGGGGCAGCCTCCTTCTCATGGGAACCTTGGAAGCAACTGTTAGGACAAATTTGTTGCCAAGGCAGTGACCTCATTCAGTTGCTAAAGGAAGTGACCTCACCTAACTTCCTTGGTGATGGAACTCTCTGAACTTGGAATCCAGGAATCCAGGCACCAAGAGCCAGTCCCAGTCCCAGTCCCAGTGGTCAAACTTATTTTGATTTACCAAGGACAGACTCAGTCTTTCTTGGAACCTACTGATGTGAGGATGGCCAAATGCAAGTAAAGCTATGAATAGGGGCCTTTCCTGAGAAAGCAGGCAGTGGCTCACCGCTGGCTCCTGACAACTTCACAGAGTTGGCCAAGGAGACCAGATTTGAGACAGAACAGGCCATTTCCAGAGAACATAGTATGGCCCACCAGTCAGAGGACACTCCGGATAGTCACAGACCTACATGGGGGAAGGAGGTGCCTTTGTGGTGTGGGTGTGGGTTTGTGGTTTTGTCTCATGTTCTGAGAATAGGTATGAAAGGCGGTTTGTTTTGTTTAGAGTGAACTGTTTCTAGTAAGTCGTTTGACAAGGTGAGTGTTTCTATGTCTATGTATCCCACTATGTCCGTGGTTGTAGACATTAGAAAAGAGAATGCATCAATGAATATGTCCTATCTAGTAGAAAGCTTCCCAGCATTCATCCTGCCCTATTTATGAATGGACTGCAGCTTGCCTTATTGATGTGAAACACCTGCTATCTACCTAAGTTCCTGTTTTCTTCCTGAATTCTCGCCACTCTCCAGAATAGGCTCATGGTTTTGTGTTTAAGATATGTACAACCTTGAAGCTCTGTGACATGACCATGTACTGAATAGCTGAAGGGAATGGCGAGCATCTAAGAAAACTCAGATATCAGTTTGACCAAGAAAGTCTCAGTGAAGAAACCCTGCTTGGGGCCTTTTGTTTACCAATTCTTCTGTTGCCCTGAATGTCAGGAAGGTCTTTTCCTCAGTCCACCACTTTGTGAAGCCTGAAGAAAGCAGTTTTCAAATGGAAATGAATGGGCATTACCTGTGGCTCTTTGCTTAATTGCTTTGGAAAGGATGTGTCTGAATCAGCCTATTTGCCTTGTGTGAGGGTGTGGCTTAGATTCTCAGCTCCTGATGGATCTAAAGAAAGATCCCATGTGTACATCCAAAACCAAAATGTCCAAAAGAGCAGTCCTTGTGGATGAAGTCTCTCGCCTCTTCTGTAACTTTCCTGACCTCCATCAAGCCAGAATAGTGATCCTTTGGGTCAAATGAGTTCTTCAAAGCCCTGCAGAGGCTAGCCCATAGTTTCTTGGGTTTTCTCAAGACTCCAATTCACATAAGGAATCCAAACTCCACAGTCAGTTGGCCTCAAATTGAAAAAGCAAAGCAGTATTAATGGGAGGCCTATTTGATCTCTCCTGGTTCACAAGAAGGGTGTCCAGGCCACCCTGACTTTAGGCAAATTAGGTGCAAGAGAGCTTATTTTGGACACGGTCTTGGGTTGTGCCCCTCATGGAAAACTTTTGCCAGAGGTCATTATGAGTGTCTATATGGAAAAAGATGAGCGCCACATTGGAGTGTTTTGTTTTAAATTGTGGTCATTTGGGTGGCGGTTGGAAGAGATGACTTGGTCCACATGTTCTTGAACTCTGGTGTGATTCCCTTAGAAACTGAGTTCTCAAACTGACCTCAGAGAAGTATTGCCATGAATAGTGATGAGATTTTATGAAGCCAGGCATGAGTGTCGCCCTTGGAAACTAAGTTCTAGGCCCAGGATGGCTTTCCACAGAGCACTAGGCCTCTCAGCCAGGATACCACATGATTTTATTCTGAAAGATTTGGCACTCATAGTTGAGAGTCAAAACTCATATGGACCTCACATTGTAGACCTCAATGGGCATAATATCATGTGATCTTTTGGCCACTCTTTGGGAAGCCTTACCTGTGAGTGTTCTCCAGAACTTTCATTGAAATGAGCTTCCTAACCATTTAATGGTTTCTGAAAGAATTGAAACTCACAGTGCCTCCAACTTCATCCTTGAAAAATGGCTAGAAAAATACCATAAAATTTTTGAAATTCCCATCACCAGGTGGCACTGGAGAACCTTTGGATGTCCTGTTACTGATCATGAATATACCAGACAGTGCCTTGTTTGACTGGGTTTCATGTAAATGGTGTAGAACAGAGATGCCAGTAAGTTGGACTCTGTTGAGTAGTTGTACTGTAGTTGTACTAGAGCAGTGGTGGGCAGGTACGTGATAAAACATCTGTGGTGGGGCCATGTGGATCTTCCATTGGCTTCAAAATGGCTTATGACTGACATGGTGCAGCCAACAGAACCTTCCATGTAAAGGCAACTTGTTATATGGAGAGTTTTCAGGACATTGTTCAGAATCAGGTTGCTATGGTCAAGGGGGCAAGCTATGTGGGATAGAATCCTGGTTCTTGTATCCTCCTGCAGAACCTGACCCACCACACCTGACAGAACTCCCTCTTGCACTGAGACGCAATTGAACTCCTTGTATTTTGTGAAGCAAATACCAAACTCCCAGTGCAGCAGGAAGAAACAAAACGAAAATGGAGGATGACCATATGGCTTCAAAGTGCACATGGAAAGACATTTAGCCCCCAGTGGCCACAGTTTACCTAAAAAGAGAATTTAGCACTGCTGATTCATGTTCATTGGGAAATAAGAAAGCATGTCCTCCAGGTCTCATAGATGCAGACCAAGATTTTATGGTCTCACTAGAAAGGAAGCTAAAGCTCCTGACAACAACATATTTTTCAAGTGCCCAACCTCACAGGCAGTTTCTCAAGAAGTGTCTATGCCAGCAGACCTCCATGTTTGTGGAGGGTTTACCCTGTCCCTTACCTTTGGAAACTCCTCTGCCACTTCCAAGGTGTGGGCTCCTGAGCATATTCCATTCCAGATATTTGTTCACAGATTTTCTAAATCTTCTCCTCTAATTGTGTCTTACTTGGGGCGAAGGTATTGTCAAGGCACTGTTCTGGATGAGAGTGGGAAGATTTTTGTGTAGCACATATTTACATACACATTGGATTCAATTTTCAATTTTCCATTTGAAATACTGAATCCTTGACACTAACCTATACCCTACTAGATTCTGACAACTAATTCTAATATAATGGAGAAAAATAACCCAAACAGAATAGAAATAGTAGCACTTCAGAGGAGCCATGGTGTATAGTTGGTCTTCCCTTTTGCATGATATAGGGTAGGAGTTATAAATTTTGTCAATTTTTTGTTGAAAGAGTTCTGCATGTGTTTTTAAAGTTAACACATATGTGAATTCCTGTCTCCCTTTTTCTGTAGCCAATTCAGCACATGTATTTTTATATGAACATGTAGAATCCTACCTGGTATCACACCTATATTCTTGAGAGGTGGCTAACTTGGCAGAGACAAAGTGTGAGAAGAAATCACTCCTCCTAAATGCTTTTGGAACTGATAATTCAAATTATGAGTGAGCTTCTTAGTTGAAAAACATTATACATAAATCCATGTTCAGTAAAATTAATATTTTTGGATCTGTGGATGATATATATTTCACGATGAATTTTAATTGGCATATATATTGCTACTTTTTAATGTCTCTGTGTGTGTTTTGTATATATATATATATATATATATATATATATATATATATATATATACTCTCTAGATTTTTCAAAATATGAAATATATGTGTCTTATTATACACTCCCTAAATTCATTCTTGTTCATGTATGTGGTTTTATATTCAAATTTTCATAAGATTATTTTCAGAAATATTCATCCACCTGAAATACATATTTGTTTTATAGTATTGAAAACTCACTTCAGTAAATGGTGCAAACAAATCCTTATATTTTTACAGTAACTGACCCACTTTAACATCAATGCAAGTAGATTCCTATGGGACATGAGGTGTATTTTGACGTTCATTTTTATACAACACTGGTACATTACTATTTCTTCAGTTTTTGTACATCATAGAATATACATTTCATCCAATTCATAAATTTAAAGAAATTTGTAACACATTCTATCACTTCCTGCTTCAGAACATATGTATTCCTCTTTGTTTTTGACTGGTCATTTCATGAGTCTTCTTTTCAAACACATTATTTTCGATTTCCATAATCAATTTTGAAGCAAAATTCACACACTCTTTATGATGAACCACACCCGTAATATTTCCATTGGATGTATAAATGGTTGGAATGAATGTATGTATATCAACATATGATTCCCTGTGTATATTCAGATATCAATTTATTCCAATTTCTAAAGTTCGAACAAGTTATATTATTTATTCGCACTATGGTCTATTCATGCATTATCTCTATATTCATACACACATGGTACACCTATATGTACCCCCAATACTAATTTATACCTCTTCAAAATATTGCCCCAAGAAATGGTGGTAGAAATACTCATGTCACCTGATCTACATATACATTTTATCACAGTAATATTCTGGCCACAAAATGCAAAGTCACGCTTACGATTGTACAAAAGCCTAAATGGAATGTGAGTATGGATTATGAAAATCACCCATGTCCAGGTTGCCTAATGCTCTCAAATGTCAATCCTATTGGTGACTACATATTTGTTTCTTCCTAAGATTATATATTCAATCTCAAGCCTGTTGAAAATATCTATTGCTATCACTCATTTTATACTTTGCCTGATTTCCTTATGTCTCTATTGATATCTGCTTTCCTACATATTTTCCCCAGTTCATCATTGTGACTGACTCTTCACATGTG
The DNA here is from genome assembly GCF_048772815.1 of Callospermophilus lateralis. Taxonomy (NCBI): domain Eukaryota; kingdom Metazoa; phylum Chordata; class Mammalia; order Rodentia; family Sciuridae; genus Callospermophilus; species Callospermophilus lateralis. The sequence goes on from NW_027514894.1 coordinate 48,505, forward strand.
CTGACATTTACATTTTTTTGTGTACCTGAAACCCTATTGCTAAAGAACTTTTTGTCCAAATCCTATACTCACACGTTTTTCTAATCTTACCAACTATCTTCGTAATCTTACCAACTCTCCCTTTTTGAATGGATGTTCTCCTCAACATTCAATCATCTAAGGTACAAGATCCTATGCCATTGTGTATAGATTTATCTGAGACATCTGGGCAGAACATAATTCAAAGCTAACTATTCCAATCAAGGACCCAATGACCTTCTGGGCTTTAAATCTTACTGAAATTTCTGTTTTCATACATATAATTCACCTCTATAATCTTATAAATATCGCAGCTTCCCAATACCATTATTCATCCAGCAGAATGATCCTAACCCAAATCAAAAATGTTATTAACCCTAACCATACACGATTCCCTCAATCTACCTTTATAGAAGTGCAGGGACAGAGTTGGTCTTACAAGACAGGAATGTAGGAGATCTTCAACCTGCAGAGAACCTCAAAGGTCCATGCAGAAATGATCCCTGGAGAAGATATAGGCAGCTATGAAGGACCTGAGAGAGCAAAAGTCATCTTCCATGACAAACAACCAGGTAAGGATGAAGGGATGTGTCTGAAGCAGTCTCTCTCTTCTTAATCTAGAGAAGATGGACCAAACCAGGCCTGTGTGGAGAGCTGTTCCCGGGTGCTTATGGTTGATATTCCATTTTAACTTGTAAAAGTGTCATAGGAAGTAGGGGCACGCTCTATTTCATGGACCCTTGGATGCAACTGTTAGGACAAAGTGGTTGCCAAGGCAGTGACCTCATTCAGTTCTAGAGGAAGTGACCTACGTCACTTTCTTGTTGATGTACCACTCTGAACTTTGGATCCAGGGAGACAGGCACCCTGAGGCAGGCCCAGTCCCAGTCCCAGTGGTCTCACATGTTTGGATTAACCAAGGACAGAGTCAGTCTTTCTTGGCAAATACTGAATTGAAGATTGACAAATGCCAGGAAAGCTCTGAAGAGGGGCTTTTTTTTTTGATAAACCAGGCAGTGGCTCATCGCTGGCTCCTGACAACATCACAGTGTTGGCCAAGGAGACCAGATCTGACATACAACAGCCCATTTCAGGGGAACATAGTATGACCCACCAGTCAGAGGATGCTCTGGATAGTCACAGACCTACTTGGGGAAAGAAGGTGCCTTTGTGGGTGTGTTTGTGTGTTAGTGATTTTGTCTCATGTTTTAAGAATATGTAGGAAAGTCGGTTTGTTTAATTTGGAGTGGCCTGTTTCTAGTAAGTCCTTTGAGAAGGTGAGTGTTTCTGTGTATCCCACTGTGTCCGTGGTTGTAGACAATAGAAAAGAGAATGCATCAAAGGATGTGTCCTGTCTAGTAGAAATCTTTGCAGCATTCATCTTGTCCAATTTATGAATGGACTGCAGCTTACCTTATAGATGGGCAACACCTACTACCTTTCTATATTCCTGATTTCTTCCTGAATTCTGGCCACTCTCCCATAGGCTCATGGTTTTGTGTTCAAGATATGTATCTCCTCCACAATCTGGGACATGGCCATGTACTGGATAGCTGAAGGGAATGGTGAGTATCTCAAAAAACTCAGATATCAGTGTGACCAGGAAAGTCTCAGTGGAGAAACTCTGCTTTGGGAATTTGCTTTCCTATTGTTCTGTTGCCCTGAATGTAAGGAAGGTCTTTGCCTAAGGCCACACCTTTCGAAAGCCTGAAAAAATCAGTTTTCAAATGGAAATAAATGGGCATCACCTGAGGATCTTTGCTTAATTGCTTTGCAAAGGGATATGTCTGAATCCGCCTCTTAGTGCAGTGTGAGTCCATGGCTCAGATTCTCAGCACCTGATGGATCTAAAGAAAGATCCCATGTGTGCATCCAATTCCAAAATGGCCAAAAGAGCAATCATTGTTGATGAAGTCTCTTGCTTTCCTCTGTAAGGTTCCTGATCTCCATCAAGTCAGAAGAGGGATCCTTTGGGTCAACTGAGTTCTTCAAGCCCTGCAGAGGCTAGTCCATAGGTGCTTGGGTTTTCTCATGACTCCAAATCACATAAAGAAACTATACCTGACAGTCAGTATGCCTCAAATTGGAGAAGCGGAACAGTATTAATGGCAGGCATCTTTGATCAGCCCTGGTTCACAGGAACAGTGTCCAGAAACACTGACTTTAGACAAATGAAGGGCAAGGGAGCTTATTTTGACATTGTCTTGTGCTGTGTGCCTCATGGAAACTTCCAGCCAAGGTTATCATTAGTGTCTATATGAAAGAAGATGAGGGGCATGTGTGAGTGTTTTGGTTTTAATTCTGGTCATTTGTGTGGCGGTTGGAAGAGATGTCTGGGTCACCAGGGATTGAACTCTGGTGTGTTTCCCCTTAGAGACTGAGTTCTGAAACTGACCTCAGAGAAGTATTGCCATGAATTGTGTTGGGATTTTAGGAGGCCACGCATGAGAGTCGCCCTTGGAACCTGAGATCTAGGACCAGGGTGGCTTTCCACAAAGAACTGGGAATCTCAGCCTGGATATCACATGATTTTATTCTGAAAGACTTTGCAGCCATAGTAGAGAGTCAAAACACATAGGACCTCACATTGTAGACCTCAATGGTCCTGGCTTCAAGTGACGTTTTGTCCACTTTTTGGAAAGCCTTGCCTGTGAGAGTTCTCCAGAATTTTCTTTGAATCGAGCTTTCTCAACATTTAATGGTTTCTGAATAACTGAAATTCACAGTGCATCCAATGTCATCCTTGAAAAATGGCTAGATAAATACCATGAAATTTTTGAAATTCCCATGACCCGGTGGCACTCAAGAAACATTGGATCTCCTATTGCTTATCATGAGTGTACCAGAGAGTGCCTTGATTGACAGGGTTTTCTGAAAATTGTTTAGAACAGACATGCCAGTAATTTGTAGCCTGCTGAGTAGTGGGCGTAGAGCAGTGGTGGGCAGGTGTGTGATAAAGTATCATGGTGGGTCCATGTGGATCTGCCATTTACTTCCAAATGGCTTGTGACTGACATAGTGCAGACTTCAGACCCTTATATGTAATGGCATCTTGTTATATGGCGAGGTTTCAGGGCAACGTTCAGAATCAGGTTGCTATGAACAAGGGGGCAATCTTTGAGAGATAGAAACCTGGTTTGTGCATTTTCTTGCAGACCATAACCCACCACACGTGACAGAACTCTCTCCAGCACTGTTTCCCAGTTGAACTCCTTGTATTTCGTGAAGCATGTACCAAACTCCAAGTGCAGCAGCAAGAAACACCACGAAAATTGGAGGATGACCAAATGGTTTCACAGTCCACACGGGGAGAAAATAAACCCCCAGGGGCCACAGTTTATCTACAAAGAGAGAATTCAGCACTGCTGCCTCGTGTTCATTGGAAAATAAGAAACTTTGTCCTCCAGGTCACATAGATGCAGACCCAGCTTTGAGGGTATCACTACAAAGGAAGCTTAACTCCTGACAAAAACCTATATATCAGTGCCCAACCTCTGTGGCAGTTTCTCAAAAAGATTTAGGCATGCAGAGCTCCATGCTTGTGGAGTGTGTACCCTGTCCTTACTTTTGAAAACTCCTATACCACCTCCAAGTTTGTGCACTCCTGAGCATTTTCCATTACAGAAATGTAATCACAGATTTTGCAACTTTTCTTCTCTAATTGTGTCTTACTTGGGGCGAAGATAATTTCAAGGCATTGTTCTGGATGAGAGTCGGAAGATTTGTTTTAGCACATATTTGCATACACATTGGATTAATTTTCCTATTTTTCCATTCGCAATTCTGAATCCCTGACACTAACCCATATTCTAATAGACTCCGACTACTAATCCTAATATGATGGAGAAAAATAACCCAAACAGTACGTAAATACATGCAGTTCAGGGTTGGACTTGCCTTTTGCATGATAAAGGGTAGGTATTATGAATCTAGTCAATTTTTAATTGAAATAGTTCTCCATGTGTTTTTAAAGTTAACAAATATGTGAATTACAGTCTCTCATTTTCTGGAGCCTATTCAGCACATGTATTTTTATATGCACAAATAGAATCCTACATGGTATCAAACGTACATTCTTTTGAGTTACATGACTTGGCAGATACAAATTGTGAGAAGTGATCACTCGTCCTAAACGCTGTTAGAACTGAAAATTCAACCTATGGGTGAGCTTCCAAGTGGAACAACATTATACATAAACCCATGTTCAGTAAAATGAATGTTTTTGCATCTTTATGATATATATTTCATGATGAATTTCGTTTGGCTTATATATTGCTACTTTTTAATTTCTGTGTTTGTGTGTGTGTGTGTGTGTCCATATATGTGTATATATATATATATATATATATATATATATATATATATATATATATATACTGTCCAGAATTTTAAAAATATGAAAAATATGTGTCTTATATACACTCCCTAAATTCATTCATGTTCATGGATGTGGATTAATAATCAACTTTTCACAAGATTATTCTTAGAAATACTCATACACATGAAATACATAGTTGTTTCCTAGTACTGAGAACTAACTTCAGTGAAAGGTGCATACAAATTCTAATATGTCTGCATTAACTGACCCAGTTTAACATCAATGCATGTTGGTTCCTATGGGACATGATGTGTATTTTGACGTTAATTTTTATTCCACACTGGTACATTACTATTTCTTCAGTTTATGCACATCATAGGATATATATTTCATTCACTAGTTAGCAAATTTATAGGCATTTGTTTCACTTTTAGTCACTTCCTGCTCCAGAACACATGTATTTCTCTATGTTTCTTGACTGGTCTATTCATGAGACTTTTTTTTCCAAATATATTGTTTTCGATTTCCATAATCAATTTTGAAGAAAAACTCACACACCCTTCATGATTAACCATAACCATAAGATAATCATTAGATATATAACTGGTTGGAATTAATGATTGTATATCAATATAACATTTCTTATATACTTTCAGATATCCATTCAATCCATTATTTAAAGTGGATCCAGTTATATTATTTATTCACAGTATGGTCTATTCATGCATTATGTCTATATTAATAGAAGCAGGGTACACCTATTTCTACCCCCATACTAATTTGTAAATCTTCAAAATATTGCTCTCAGAAATGGTGGAAGAAGTACTCATGTCACCTGATCTACATACGCATTTTATCACAGAAATATTCCGGACACAAAAAGCAAAGATCACACTTACAATTGTACCAAAGCCTAAATGGAAAGATAGCATGCATTACTAAAAACATCCATGTGCAGGTTGCCTAATGCTCTCAAATATCAATCCTATTGGTGACTACATATTTGTTTCTTCCTAAGATTATATATTCAACTTCAAACCTGTTGAAAATGTCTAACCCTATCACACACTTTATACTTTGCTTGATTTCCTAATATCTCTATTGATATCTGCTTTCCTACATGTTTTCCCCAGTTCATCATTGTGACTGACTCTTCACATGTGATGACATTTACATACACTCTCTACCCGAAACCCTATTGCTGAAGAACTTTTGGTCCAAATCCTATACTCACTCTTCTTTCTAAACCTACCAACTTCCTTCCTAATCCTACCGAATATCGGTTTTTGACTGGATGTTGTCTTCAGCATTCAATCATCCAAGGTACAAGGTCCGATGTATATTGATTTATCTGAGATATCTGTGCAGCACATTACTCAAAGTTAGGTATCCCACTCAAGTCCCCAATGCCCTTCTGGGCTTCAAATCTTACCTAGATTTCTGCTTTCATACTTATATTTCACATGTATACTCTTGTAAATATCACAGGTTGCCAATACCATTATTCATCCTGCAGAATGATTCATAACCCAAATCGAACATGTTATTAACCCTAACCATACACTGTTCCCTCAATATAACTAACTTAAGAGCAGCGACAGAGTGGGTCTTACAATATAGGAATGTAGAAGATCTTCCACCTGCTGAGAACCTCAAAGATCCATGAAGAAATGATCCTTGGAGAATATGTAGGCAGCTATGTAAGACCTGAGAGAGCAATAGTCATCTTCCATGGCAAACAACCTGGTCAGGATGAATTGATGTGTCTGAGTCAGCCTCTCTCTTCTTAATGTAGAGAAGATGGACCAAACCAGGCCTCTGTGGAGAGCTGTTCCAGGGTGCCTATGGTTGATATATCATTCTAACTTCTGAATATGTCACAGGATGTTGGGGCAGCCTCTATCTCATGGGAACCTTGGAAGCAACTGTTAGGACAAAGTGGTTACCAAGGCAGTGACCATATTCAGTTCCTGAAAGAAGTGACCTCACTTCACTTCCTTGGTGATGGAATTCTCTGAACTTGGGATCCAGGAAGCCAGGCACCAAGAGCCAGTCCCACTCCAGACCCAGTGGGCTAACTTGTTTGCTTTTCCCAAAGACATAGTCAGTCTTTCTTGGTACCTGCTGATATGAGGATGGCCAAATGCCAGCAGAGCTCTGAAGAGGGGCCTTTCCTGAGAAAGCAGGTAGTGGCTCACCGCTGGCTCCTTACAACTTCACAGAGTTGGACAAGGAGACCAGATGTGAAACAGGACAGGCCATTTTGGGGGAACATAATATGGCCCACCAGTCAGAAGACACTTCGGATAGTCACAGACCTATTTAGGGGAAGAAAGTGCCTTTGCCGTTGTAGGTGTGAGTTTGTGGTTTTTTCTCATGTTCTGAGAATAGGTAGGAAAGGTGGTTTGTTTGGTTTGGAGTGGACTGTTTCTAGTAAGTCGTTTGACATTGTGAGTGTTTCTATGTCTGTGTATCCCACTGTATCCATGGTTGTAGACATTAGAAAACAGAATGCATCAATGGATGTGTTGTCTCTAGTTGAAAGCTTCTGCGATTCATACTGCGCAATTGATAAATGGACTGCAGCTTGCCTTATGGATGGGCAACATCTATTATCTTCTAAAGTTCCACTTTTCTTCGTGAATTCTGGCCACTCTCCAGAATAGACTCATGGTTTTGTTTCCCAGATATGTAACACCACAAGGCTCTGTGACATGGCCATGTTCTGGATAGCTGAAGGGAATGAGAGCATCTCAGAAAACTCAGATATCAGTGTGACCAGTAAAGTCTCAGTGGAGAAACCCTTCTTTGGGCCATTTGCTTCATTCTATTTCTATTACCCTGAATGTCAGAAAGGTCTTTGCCTCAGGCCACCCCTTTGTGTAGCCTGAAGAACACTGTTTTCATATGGAAATGAATGGACACCACCTGTGGCTCTTTGCTTAATTGCTTTGGAATGGGATGTGTCTGAATCAGCCTCTTGTCCTTGTATGAGGTTGTGGCTTAGATTCTCAGCACCTGATGGATTTAAAGAAAGATCCCATGTGCTTTCAAAACTAAAATGTCCAAAAGAGCAGTCATTGTGGATGAATATTTTTGCCTTCTTGTTTTAGGTTCCTGAACTCCATCAAGTGAGAATAGGGATCATTTGGGTCAAATGAGTTCTTGAAATCCGTGCAGAGGCTACCCCATATGTGCTTGGGTTTTCTCATGACTCCAAATCACATAAAGAATTATACCCTACAGCCAGTAGGCTGAAATTGGAGAAGTGGAACACTTTAACAGCAGGAATATTTGATCACTCCTGGTTCACAGGAAGAGTGTCCAGGCCACCATGATTTTAGGCAAATAAGGGGCAAGTGAGCTTATTTTGGACACTACCTTGGGCTCATAGAAACCTCCAGCTAGAGGTTATGAGGAGTGTCTACATGGAAGAAGATGATGGGCCTGTGGGAGTGTTTTGATTTTAATTGTGGTAATTTTTGTGGCGGTTGGAAGGGATGACTGGATCCACCTGGGCTTGAACTCTGGTGTGATTCCCCTTAGAGACCGCATTCTGGAATTGACCTCAGAGAAGTATTGCCATGAATTGTGTTGGGATTTTAGGAGGACACACATAAGACTCACTCTTGGAAACTGAGATCTATGCCCAGGGTGGCTTTCCACAGAGGCCTTGGAATCTCAGCCAGGATATCACATGATTTTATTATGAAAGACATGGCAGCCATAGATGAGAGTCAAAACACACATGGACCTTACATTGTAGACGTCAATTGGCCTGGCTTTATGTGACCATTTGGTAATTCTTTGAGAAGCCTTGACTGTGAGAGTTCTCTAGAGCTTTCATTGAAATGAACTTTCTCAACACTTAATGGTTCCTGAATGAATTGAGACGCACAGTGCCTCTAACTTCATTTTTGAAAAATTGCTAAATAAATACCATGAAATTTTTGAAATTCCCATGACTAGGTGGAACTGCAGAAAATTTGATGTCCTGTTGCTTATCATGTGTATACCAGACAGTGCCTTGTTTGACTGGGTTTCACGAAAATGATGTAGAACACGAGATGCCAGTAATTTGGAGCCTTCTGAGTAGTGCGCCTAGAACAGTGGTGGGAAGGAGTGTGATAAAACATCATGGAGGGGCTATGTGGATCTGCCATTGGCTTCCAAATGGCTTGTGACTGATATAGTGCAGACATGAGACCCTTATATGTAAAGGCATCCTGTTATATCGAGAGTTTTAAGGGCAATGTTCAGAATAAGGTTGCTATGGTTATTGGGGCATGCTCTGTGCGATAGAAGCCTGGTTGGTGCATTCTCCTGCAGACCCTGACCCACCACAAGTGACAGAACTCCCTCCAGCACTGTATCCCTGATGAACTTCTTATATTTTGTGAAGCAAATACCAAATTCCCAGTGCAGCAGCAAAAAACACCATGAAAAGTGGAGGATGACCAAATGTCTTCACAGTCCCCACTGGGAGACACTTAGCCTCCAGTGGCCACAGTTTACCTACAAAGAGAGAATTGAGCACTGCTGCCTCATGTTCATTGGAATATAAGAAACCATCTCTTCCCGGTAACATAGATGCAGACCCAGCTTTGATGGTCTCACTACAAAGAAGGCTAAAGCTCATGACAGCAACATATATTTCAGGATCCCAACCTCAGAGGCCATTTCCCAAGAATTCTTAGGCCAGCAGAGCTCCTTGTTTGTGGAGTGTTTACCCTTTCCTTTACTTTTGGAAACTCCTCTACCACCTCCAAGGTTGTGAACTCCCGAGCATATTCCATTCCATATATGTATTCCTAGATTTTTACACTTTTCTACTCTAATTGTGTCTTACTTGGGGCAAAGGTATTGTCAAGGCATTGCTCTGGATGTGAGTGGGAAGATTTTTGTGTAGCACATATTTACATACACATTGGATTCATTTTCCAATTTTCCATTTGAAATACTTAACCCCTGACACTAACCCGTACCCTACTAGTCTCTGACTAATAATCCTAAAATGATGGTGAAAAATAACCCAAAAAGAATAGAAATACAAGCAGTTCAGAGGAGGCATGGTGTATAGTTGGAATTGCCTTTTGCATTATATAATGTAGGAGTTTTAAATCTAGTCAATTTTTTTGTTGAAATAGTTCTACATGTGTTTTTAAAATTAACAAATATGTGAATCCCTGTCTCCCTTTCTCTGTAGCCTATTCAGCACATGTATTTTTATATGCACATATAGAATCCTACCTGATATCACTTGTACACACATGTGAGGTGGCTGAATTGGCAGATGCAAATTGTGAGAAGAGATCACTCCTCCTAAACGCTGTTGGAACTGAAAATTCAACCTACGGGTGATCTTCCTAGTTGAATAACATTATACATAAATCCATGTTCAGTAAAATGAATATTTTTCGATCTTTGGATTATATATATTTCATGATGAATTTCGATTGGCATATATATTGCTACTTTTTTTTCTTTTATTGGTTGCTCAAAACATTACAAAGCTCTTGACATATCATATTTCATACATTAAATTCAAGTGGGTTTTGAACTCCAATTTTTACTCCAAATACAGAATGCAGAATCACATCAGTTACACATCCATATTTTTACATAATGTCTTATTAGTTACTGTTGTATTCTGCTACCTTTCCTATGCTCTACTATCCCCCCTCCCCTCTCTTCCCATCTTCTCTCTCTACCCTACCTACTGTCATTCATTTCTCTTATTGTTTATTTTCCCATTACACTCACAACCTTTTATATGTAATTTTTTTGTAACAATAAGGGTCTCCCTCCATTACCATGCAATTTCTCTTTTCTCTCCCTTTCCCTGCCACCTCATGTCTCTGCTTAATGTTAATCTTTTCTTCATGCTCTTGCTCTCTGCTCTGTTCTTAGTTGCTCTCATTATATCAAATAAGTCATTTGGTATTTGTTTTTTTGGGATTGGCTAGCTTCACTAAGCATTATCTGCTCTAGTGCCATGCATTTCCCTGCAAATTCCATGATTTTGTCATTTTTTAGTGCTGCGTAATCCTCCTTAGTGTATAAAAAAAAAACATTTTTTTTTATCCATTCATCTATTGAAGGGAATCTGGGTTGGTTCCACAGTGTAGCAATTGTGAATTGTGCTGCTATGAACATCGATGTGGCAGTATCCCTGTAGTACGCTCTTTTAAGGTCTTCAGGGAATAGTCCGAGAAGGGCAATAGGTGGTTCAAATGGTGCTTCCATTCCCGGCTTTCCCAGGAATCTCCATACTGCTTTCCAAATTGGCTGCACCAGTTTCAGTCCCATCAGCAATGTACAAGAGTACCCTTTTCCCCACATCGTCGCCAGCACTTGTTGTTGTTTGACTTCATAATGGCTACCAATCTCACTGGATTGAGATGGTATTTTAGGGTGGTTTTGATTTGCATTTCTCTGACTGCAAGAAATGGAGAGCATTTTTTCATGTACTTATTGATTGATTCTATGTCCTCCTCTGAGAAGTGTCTGTTCAGGTCCTTGGCCCATTGGGTTATTTGTTATCTTATTGTCTAATTATTTGAGTTCTTTGTATACTTTGCATACTCTGGATATTAGGGCTCCATCTGAAGGGTGAGGAGTAAAAATTTGTTCCCATAATCTAGGCTCCATATTTACCTCTCTTATTGTTTCTCTTTCTGAGAAAAAAAAAATTTCAGTTTAAGTAACTCCCATTTGTTGATTCTTGTTATTAACTCTTGTGCTATGGGTGTCCTATTAAGGAATTTGGAGCCTGACCATACAATATGTAGATCGGAACCAACTTTTTCTTCTATCAAATGCAGAGTCTCTGATTTGAATCTAGCTCCTTGATCCACTTTGAGTTAACTTTTGTGCATGGTGGGAGAAAGGGATTCAGTTTCATTTTGTTGCATGTGGATTTCCAGTTTTCCCAACACGATTGGTTGAAGATGGTATCCTTCCTCAATTGCATGCTTATAGCTCCTTTATCAAATATAAGATAGTTGTAGCTTTTTGGATTAGTCTCTGTGTCCTCCATTCTGTACCATTGGTCCACCCGCCTGTTTTGGTACCAGTACCATGCTGTTTTTGTTATTATTGCTCTGTAATATAGTTTGAAATCTGGTATCGCTATACCGCCTGATTCACACTTCCTGGTTAGAATTGCTTTTGCTATTCTGGGTCGTTTATTTTTCCATATGAATTTCATGATTGGTTTATTTATTTCTACAAAAAATTCCTTTGGGATTTAGATTGGCATTTCATTTAACCTATGGAGAACTTTTTAGTAATATCGCCATTTTGATGATGTTCATTCTGCCTATCTATGAACAGGGTATATTTTTCCATCTTCTAAGATCTTATTCTACTTCTCTTTTTAGGGTTCTGTAGTTTGCATTGTATAAATCTTTCACCTCTTTTGTTAGGTTGATTCCCAAGTATTTAATTTTTTATGAGGATATTTTGAATGCAATGTTTTTCCTCATTTTCTTTTCAGAAGTTTTGTCGCTGATATACAGAAATGCCTTTGATTTATGCATGTTGATTTCATTTCCTGCCACATTGCTGAATTCATTTATTAGTTTTAGTATTTTTTCTGTAGACCCTTTTGGGTCTTCTATGTATAGAATCATGTCATCTTCAAATAGTGATAATTTAAGTTCTTTTTTTCCTATTTTTATGCCTTTAATGTCTTTCATCTGTCTAATTGCTCTGGCCAGTTTTTCGAGAACTATATTGAATAGAAGTGGTGATAGAGGACATTCCTGTCTTGTTCCAGATTTTAGAGGGAATGCCTTCATTTTTTCTCCATTCAGAATGATGCTAGCCTGAGGCTTAACATAGATAGCTTTTACAATGTCGAGGTATGTTCCTGTTATCCCTAGTTTTTCTAATGTTTTGAACATAAAGGAATGCTCTACTTTGTCTAATGGTTTTTCTGCATCTATCAAGATGATCTTATGGTTCTTATTTTTAAGTCTAGTGATGTTGTGAATAACATTTATTGATTTCCATATATTGAACCCTCCTTGCATCCCAGGGATGAATCCTAGTTGATCATGGTGCACAATTTTTTTGATGTGCCTTTGTATCCAAACCACCAGAATTTTAATGAAAATTTTTGCATCTAGGTTCATCAGAGATATTGGTCTGTAGTTTTCTTTCATTGAGGTGTCTTTGTCTGGTTTCAGAATCAGGGTGATGTTGGCCTCATAGAATGAACTTGGCAGAGCTCCCTGTTTTTCTATTTCCTGAATAACTTGAAAAGTATTGGTATTAAATCTTCTTTAAAGGTTTTGTAAAACTCCGCTGTATACCCATCCGGTCCTGGGCTTTTCTTGGTTGGTAGTCGTTTAATTGCTTCTTCTATTTCATCGATTGATATTGGTCTGTTTAAATTGTGTGTATCCTCCTGACTCCATCTAGGCAAATCATATGACTTAACAAATGTATCGATGTCTTCACTATTTTCTATTTTATTGGAATATAGGTTTTCAAAATAATTTCTAATTGTCTTTCGTATTTATGTAGCTTCTGTTGTGATATTGCCTTTTTCATCCCGTATGTTAGTAATTTGAGTTCTCTCTCTTCTTCTCCTCGTTAGCATGGCTAAGGGTCTGTCCATCTTATTTATTTTTTCGAAGAACCAACTTTTAGTTTTGTTAATTTTTTAATAGTTTCTTTTGTTTCAATTTCGTGATTTACGCTCTGATTTTAATTATTTCTTGCCTTCTGCTACATTTGTTCTTGTTTTGCTCTTCCTTTTCTAGGGCTTTGAGATGAAGTGAGAGCTCATTTATTTGTTGTTTTTGTTTTTTTTTCTTTTTTTGAGGAATGACCTCCAGGTGATGAATTTGCCTCTTGAATCTTGTTTCATTGTGTCCCATTGAATCTGATATGTTTTGTCTGTATTTTCATTTATCTCTAAGAATTTTTTGATTTCCTCTTTTATGTCTTCTGTAACCCATTGATCATTCAGTAATATATTGTTCATTTTCCATGTGATGTAGGATTTTTCCTTCCTTCTTTTACCATTGGTTTCCAGTTTCATTCCATTGTGATCAGAATAAAATTCATGGTATTATCTCCACCCCTTTATATTTACTGAGTGTTGCCCTATGGCATGATATATGGTCTATTTTTGAGAAGGATCCATGTGCTGGTGAGAAAAAAGTATATCCACTTGATGATGGTTGATATATTCTATATATGTCAGTTAAGTCTAGGGTATTGATTGTGATATTGAATTCTAAATTTTTTTTATTCAACTTTTGTTTGGAGGATCTGTCCAATGGTGAGAGAGGTGAGTTGAAGTCTCCCATAATTATTGTGTTGTGGTCTATTTGATTCTTGAAATTGAGGAGAATTTGTTTTATAAATGTCGCAGCACCATTATTTTCTGCGTAAATATTGATAATTGTTATGTCTTGTTGGTGAATGGTTTCTTTTAACAGTATATAATGTCCTTCCTTTTCCCTTTTGATTAAATTAGTCTTGAAGTCGATTTTATTCCGTATGAGGATGGCCACCCCTGCTTGCTTACAAGGACCGTGTGCATGGTATAAATTTTCCCAACCTTTCACCTTCAGCCTGTGTATGTCTTTTCCATTCAGATGTGTCTCCTGGAAGCAACATATTGTTGGATTTGTTTTTTTTAATCCACGTTACAAGCCTATGTCACTTTATTGGAGAGTTTAAGCCATTAACGATTAGAGTTACTATTGATATATGGTTTGTATTGCCACCCGTCTTTGATTATTTATCTTTTTTTTAAAATTTAGTTTGTTTATCCATGATTAGTTTTTCCCCCTCCCTCTGTCATTACTGAGGAAATTCCCACTGATGGTTTTCGTTTTTGATATTCATTTTTTCCTCGTGTAGTGTTTTCCTTAAGATGCTTTGCAATGCTGGTTTTCTGGCTGCAAATTCTTTTAGCTTTTGTTTATCACAAAATATTTTTATTTAGTTGTCTTACCTGAAACTTAATTTTTCTGAATACAGATTTCTTGGTTGTCATCAATTGTTTTTAAGTGTTTGAAATACGTTGTTCCAGGATCTTCTCACTTTCAGCATCTGTGATGAAAAATCTGTTGTTAACATTTTTGGTTTACCCCTGATTGTAATCTGCCTCCTTTCTCTTGTAGCTTTTAATATTTTCTCTTTGTTTTGTATATTGGATATCTTCATAACAATGTTTCTTGGCATTGGTCTACTGTGATTTTTTTGTGCTCGGTGTCTTGTAAGCATCTACAATTTTTTTTATCTGTTTCCATTTTTATTTCTGGAAAGTTTTCTGTAATTATTTCATTCAGCAGGTTACTCATTCCCTTGGTTTGAATCTCTGTACCTTACTCTATCCAGATGACTCATAAGTTTTTTTTTTTTATGATATCCCATATCTCTTGGATGTTTTTCTCATGACTTTTTACCAGCATTTCTTTGTTGGCTAGACTTTTTTCAAGATGATATATTTTGTCTGCATTATCTGACATTCTGTCTTCTACTCGCTCCACTCTGTTAGTGATACTCTCAATTGAGTTTTTAATTTGGTTTATCATTTCCTTCATTTCTAGAATTATTGTTTGATTTTTTTATAATCTCTATCTCCTAATAAAGATGCTTAATTTCTTTTTATATCTGTTTATGTAATTCATTTTCAATGTGTTCTTTCACTGTTTGGTTTTGATGTCTCGTATCCTCTTTAAGGTTCCATTCCATCTGTCTAAAGTATTCCTTGAGTTCTTTATATGACCATTTTTCTGATGATTCCTTCTGAATATTTAGGCTGTCCATTGTTGTTTGTACTCCTTTTCTTCCTTGTTTTTTTATGCTGCTCATGTTACTTCTTGTTTTGTTTGACTGCTGAGTTACTGCTTACTCTTATAAATTTATTTGATGCTTCGGAGGAAAGATATTAGAAGGGAAGGGAAGAAGTCACTAAAGAGAATGAGAGTAGGCAGGTAGAATTCAAGGAAGGGGGAATAAGAAAATTGAAAAGAAATGAAAAGACAAAAGAAAAATAGAAAATAAATAAAGAAAAAAAATTTAAATAATAATTATAATTAAAAGATGAAAATTAAAATTTAAAATAATATTAATAATAATAATGATAAAATAAAAAAATAAAAACATTAAAAAAAGTTAAGAACAACAACAACAAAAATGAAAATGAAAGAAATAGAAAAAATATAAATTAAAAAAATAATAATAATAAATGCAGTCATAGAGTTCAATTAACTTCTCTTTCAGTAGGTGGAGCTGTGTGCACTGGGCCAAGCTTCTCCTCTGAATAAGTGGGAACCAATCACTGTGCAGCAGCTCTTCCTCCCAGACTTGGCGGATCTCCAATCCTGAGTGCCTAGGGCCTTCTCTTGTGCTTCCTCAAGCCATGCCTTGCTCACCTGTGACGCTCACCACAATAGTGGTTACAAGCCAGAACTCTACTCCTGGCAGCCCTGTTTTCATGAATGCCTGGGCACACTCTCCCTGTTTGCCTCCCTCAGACCCTAGTTTTGTAGAGCTTGGGGCTGAGGACCTCCAGCGAATTTTCTTGCCCTCTGGGAGCCATGCCCCCGGTACGTGGTGTAAGAGACCTCAATTGTCAGCACTTGTGGGATCAGGAGCCGGGAATCCACGCGCTAGTCCCGAGCCAATCCTGATTCCCTAGGTCTGGCTATCGTGCTCACGGGAGAGCTGGGAGAGGCCCTTAAGGCTGAGCTGGGAGGGGCCCTTAAGGTTTCCCCGCTGTGTTGAGAGAGATGGCTAGGGGATTACACACCTGTCACGCTGGTTTTAATGAAGTTATCTCCTCTGCCCGTGAAGTCATTTCTATGCTATGGTGGTATCCCATGCAAATGGTGACCGTTTGTTCCCTTTGCAAGGTAACCAACGCAACGGGTGGGTCCTGACTGTCTCTCCCAAGCGCCGTTTCAATCCTGTGGCCACTGCTTTTGAAGGCTTGGTTGGCTTTTACCTCTGAAAG
This sequence comes from Callospermophilus lateralis, assembly GCF_048772815.1. Taxonomy (NCBI): domain Eukaryota; kingdom Metazoa; phylum Chordata; class Mammalia; order Rodentia; family Sciuridae; genus Callospermophilus; species Callospermophilus lateralis. The sequence continues at coordinate 64,824 of NW_027514894.1, forward strand.
TTCAGAAGGGCCGAACAGTTATTTCAGTGGGATCTTAGTGCTGAGTCATGAGAACCAGGCAAACCGGAGGTTGAATGCAGCCCATCCAGGCTCGGTGTGTGTTCTGAGGGGCCCAGAATGTTCGCCCCAGATCCACATCAGGTCAACATTGCCTACTGATTCTAAGCAAACAGCATTTAGACAGTTTACGACTCCCTATGCCCGCTCAGCTGAAGAGGTCAGAGACTTGATTTTTCCATGCCTGCCTTCATGATGGATCTCCTGTATTGCTAATTTTTATATCTGTGCATGTGAGTGTGTATGTATGAGAGTGTATATATATATATATATATATATATATATATATATATATATACACACACTCCAGATTTTTTAAAATATGAAATATATGTGTCTTATTATACACTCCCTAAATTCATTCATATTCATATATGTGTATTTATAATCAACTTTCCAAAAGATTATTCTCAGAAATAATCATCCACCTGAAATACATATTTGTTTTCTAGTACTGAAAACTAAATTCAGTGAAAGGTGCAAACAAAACCTAATATTTCTACAGTTACTGAGCTAGTTTAACATCAATGCAAGTATATTCTTAGGGGACATGATGTGTATTTTGACTTTCATTTTTATTCAACACTGGTACATTACTACTCCTTCAGTTAATGCACATCATAGGATATATATTTCATTCACAAGTTAGAAAATTTATAGGCATTTGTTTCACGATCAATCACTTCCTGATTCAGAACACATGATTCTTCTATGTTTCTTGACTGGTCTTTTCATGAGACTTCTTTCCAAACACATTATTTTCGTTTAACATCATCACTTATAAAGCAAAACTCAAACACCCTTCATGATAAACCATAATCCTAATATTACCATTAGATATATAACTGGTTGGAATGAATGATTATATATCAATATAAGATTTCTTATATATTTTCAGATTTCAATTCAATCCATTATTTAAAGTGGAACCAGTTACATTATTTATTCATATTATCGTCTATTCATGCATTATCTCTATATTCATAGACACAGGGTACACCTCTTTGTACCCCTAATACTAATGTATATGTCTTCAAAATATTGCTCCCAGACATAGTGAAAGAAATACTCATGTTACCTGATCTACATATACATTTTACAACAGTAATATTCTGAACAAAAAAAATGTAAAGGTCACACTTATGATTGTACCAAAGCCTAAAAGGAAAGTGAACATGGATAACTAATAACATCCGTGTCCAGGTTGCCTAATGCTCTCAAATGTAAATCCCATTGGTGACAACATATTTGTTTTTACCTATGATTATATATTCAAACTCAATCCTGTTGAAAATGTCTAATCCTATCACTCATTTATACTTTGCCTGATTTCGTTATGTCGCTATTGATACTTGCTTTTCTACATAATTTCCCCAGTTCATTATTGTGAATGACTCTTCACATGTACTGACATTTACATTCACTCTCTAAACGAAACCCTATTGCTAAATAAGCTTTTTATTCCAAATCATATTCTCACTCTTCTTCCTAAACCTACCGACTATCTTTCTAGTCCTACCGACTATCACTTTTTGACTGGATGTTCTCTTCTACATTCAATCATCCAAGGTACACTGTCCTATGCCATTGTATATTGATTTAACTGAGACAATTGTACAGAACGTAATTCAACACTATGTATCCCAATCAAGGGCCCAATGCCCTTCTGGGCTTCAAATCTTTCTTAGATTTCCGTTTTCATACATATATTTCACTTATATATTCTTATAAATATCGCAGGTACCCAATCCCTTTATTCATCCTGCAGAATGATTCCTAACCCAAATCGAACATATAATTAACCCTAACCATACACTAACTTTACCGAAGAGCAGGGACAGAGTTGGTATTAAAATACAGGAATGTAGGGTATCTTCACCTGCTGAGAACCTCAAATGTTCATTTAGAAATGATCCCTGGTGAAGATGAAGGCAGCTATGAAAGACCTCAGAAAGCAAAAGTCATCTTCCATGGCAATCATCCTGGTCGGGTTGAAGGGTTGTGTCTGAATCATTCTCTCTCTTCTTAATGTATACAAGATGGACCAAACCAGTTCTGTGTGGAGAGCTGTTCCGGGGTGCTTATTATTGATATGACATTCTAACTTGTGAAAGTGTTACAGGAAAACTGGGGCAGCCTCCACCTCATGGGACTTTTGGAAGCAACTGTTACGGCAAAGTGGTTGTCAAGGCAGTGACATAATTCAGATCCTGAAGAAAGTGACCTCACCTCACTTCCTTGGTGATAAAACTCTCTGAACTTGGGATCCAGGAAGCCAGGCACTCAGAGACAGTCCCTGTCCCAGTCCCAGTGGTCTCACATGTTTGGATTTACCAAGGACAGAGTCAGTCTTTCTTGGAACCTACAGATGTGAGGATGACGAAATGCCAGGAAACCTTTGAAGAGGGGCTTTTCCTGAGAAAGCAGGTAGTGTCTCACCACTGGCTCTTGACAACTTCACAGAGTTGGCCATGCAGACCAGAACTGAGACAGGAGAGGTCATTTTGGGGAAACATAGTATGGCCCACCAGTCAGAGGACACTCTGGAGAGTCACAGACCTACTTGGGGGAAGGAGGTGCCTTTTTGGGTGTGGGTGTGATTTTGTGGTTTTGGCTCATGTTCTCAGAATAGGTAGGAAAGGCGGTTTGTTTGGTTTAGAGTGGACTATTTTTAGTAAGTCCTTTGACAATGCGAGTGTCTGTGTATCCCACTGTGTTCATGATTGTAGACATTAGAAGAGAGAATGGATCAATGGATGTTTCCTGTCTACTAGAAAGCTTGCCAGCATTCATTGTGCCCAATATATGAGTGGACTCAGGCTTGCCTTATAGATGGGCAACACCTACTAGCTTCATAATTTCCTGTTTTCTCCTTCAATTCTGGCAACACTCCAGAATAGTATCATGGTTTTGTGTTCAAGATATGTACCACCTCCAATATCTGTGACATGGCCATGTACTAGATAGTTGAAGGGAATGGCTAGCATCTCAGAAATCTCAGATATCAGTTGAACAGGAAAGTCTCAGTGGAGAAACCCTGCTTTGGTCCTTTTGCTTACCTATTGTTCTGTTGCCCTGAATGTCAGGAAGATCTTTGCCTCAAGTCACCACTTTGTGAAGCCTGAAGAAAACAGTTTTCAAATGCAAATAAATGGGCATCACCTGTGGATCCATGCTTAATTGCTTTGAAAAGGGATATGTCTGAATCAGTCTCTTGGCCCTGTGTGAGGCTGTGGCTTAGATTCTCAGCACCTGATGGATCTAAAGATAGATCCCATGCATGCATCCAAAACCAAAATGGCAAAAAGATCAGATATTGTTGATTAACTCTCTTGCCTTCCTCTGGTAGGTTCCTGAAATCCATCAAGTTAGAACAGGGATCCTTTGGGTCAAATAAGTTCTTCAAAACCCAGGAGAGGCTCGCCCATAGATGCTTGTTTTTTCTCATGACTCCAATTCACTTAAAGAATCTAAACCTCAAAGTCAGTAGTCCTCAAGTTGGAGAAGCCAAACAGTATTAAAGGAAGGCCTATTTGATCACTCCTGGTTTACAGGAAGGGTGTCCACGCCACCCTGACTTCAGGCAAATGAGGGGCAGGAAGCTTATTTTGGACACTGACGTGGGCTGCTCCCCTCATGGAAACCTCCAGCCACAGGTTATGTTGAGTGTCTATATGGAAGAAGATTTGGGCCATGTGGGAGTGTTTTGGTTTTAATTGTGGACATTTGAATGGTGGTTGGAAGAGATGACTGGGTCCACCTGGGCTTGCACTCTGGTGTGATTCCCCTTAGAGACTGAGTTCTGGTACTGATCTCAGAGAAGTATTGCCATGAATTGTGTTGGGATTTTACATGGCCATGCATGAGAGTTGCCCTTGGAAAGTGACATCTAGGCCCAAGTTGACTTTCCAAAGATCACAGGAAATCTCATCCAGGATATCACATGATTTTATTCTTAAAGACTTGGCAGCCATTTTTGAGAGTAAAAACACACATGGACCTCACATTGTAGACCTAAATGGGCCTGGCTTAGTCTGACATTTTGGCCACTCTTTGGAAGCCTTGCCTGTGAGAATTCTCCAGAGTTTTCATTGAAATGAGCTTAGTCACCATTTAATGGTTCCTGAATAAATTGAAACCCACTACAGTGCCTCCAACTTCTTTCTTGAAAATTGGCTAGATAAATACCATAAAAATTTTTGAAATTCCCATGACCGGGTGGCAGGAGAACATTTGGATGTCCTGCTGCTGATCATGAGTATGTAAGACAGTGCCCTGATTGACTTGGTTTTATGAAAATGGTGTAGAACAGAGATGCCAGTAAGTTGGATCCTGCTGAGTAGTTGTCCTAGAGCAGTGGTTGGCAGGTGGGTGATAAAACATCTGTGGTGGGCCATGTGGATCTGCCATTGGCTTGCAAATTGATTGTGACTGACATTTTGCAGCCAGTAGACTCTTATATGTAAAAGCATATTGTTATATGGAGAGGTTTCAGGGCAATGTTCAAAATCAGGTTGCTATGGTCAATGGGGCAAGCAATGTGGGATAGAAGCCTGGTTGGTGCATTCTCCTGTAGAACCCGACCCAACACAATGGACAGAACTCACTTCAGCACTGTGTCCCTGTTGAACTCTTTGTAATTCATGAAGCAAATTCCAAACTCCCAGTGCAGCAGCTAGAAACACCATGAATAGTGGAGGATGACCAAATGGATTTACAGTGCACACGGGGAGACACTTAGACCCCAGTGGCCACAAGTTACATACAAATAGAAAATTCAGCACTGCTGCCTCATGTTCATTGGAAAATAAGAAACAATGTCATCCATGTCACATAGATGAAGACACAGCTTTGATGGTGTCACTCCAAATGAAGCTAATGCTCCTGACAACAGCATATATTTCATTGCCAAACCTTAGAGGCAGTTTCTCCAGATGTCAGGCTGGCAGAACTTCATGTTTGTGGAGTGTTTACCCTGTCCCTTATTTTGGAACCTCTTCTACCACCTCCAAATTTGTGAACTCCTGAGCATTTTCCATTCCACATATGTATTCACAGATTTTCTAACTCCTCTCCTCTAATTGTGTCTTATGTGGGGCGAAGGTAATGTCAAGGCATTGTTCTGAATGAGAGTGGGAAGTTTTTTGTGTAGCACATATTTGCATACACATTGGATACATTTTCAAATTTTCCATTCGAAATACTGAATCCCTGACACTAACACATACCCTAATAGACTTTGACTTTTAATGATAATATTATGGAGGAAAATAACCCAAACAGAATAGAAATACAAGAGGTTCACAGGAGGCATGGTGTATAGTTGGACTTGCCTTTCGTATGATAAATGGTAGGTGTTATAAATCTAGCAAATTTTAATTGAAATAGTTCTCCATGTGTTTTAAAAGTTAACAAATATGTGAATAACTGTCTCCCTTTCTCTGTAGCCTATTCATCACATGTATTTTTATATGCACATATCAAATTCTACCTGGTATCACTCGTACATTTTGTGAGGTGGCTGGCTTGGCAGATAAAAATTGTGAGAAGAGATCACTCCTACCTAATGCTGTTGGAACTGAAAATTCAACATACGGGTGAGCTTCTTAGTTGAACGACATAAATCCATGTTCATTAAAATGAATATTTTTGGATCTGTGGATGACATATATTTCATGGTGAATTTCGATTGGCATACATAATGCTACTTTTTAATGTCTCTGTGTGTATGTATATATATATATATATATATATATATATATATATATATATATATATACATATATATATATTTTTTTCACTGTGCAGATTTTTCAAAATATGAAGTATATTTTTCTTATTATACACTCCCTAAATTCATTCATATTCATGTATGTGGATTTATAATCAACTTTTCAAAAGATTATTCTCAGAAATATTCATCCACTTGAAATACTTATTTGTTTCCTAGTACTGAAAACTAACTTCAGGGGATCATATGATGGCTGCGAAGGGAGTGCATCACCCCCATGTACTGAGTCACTGTGAGGGAGAATGACGAGTTAGAATGGCTAAAACCTATCTTGTTAGGAATTTCCAGCAAAATTGTGGTTCTCCAAAACCAAGTGTACATATTTCCATCTCAGGAGGATCAGCTACGGGGGCTCAAACGCGAGTGATTTGTCCTCACCGAAGGTCATGCGACTTATTCAGGAAATCGCTCCGTGGCTAGAGTCTGTGGCTTGTGCTGGGAAACGACGAGATAGCAAGGCAAATATACAGCGGTGCAGGTACTGTGGGCTCCTGCCAGGTATGCAATCACTGTGCTCAGTGCTGAATTCTGGGTTTGAGACGGGAAATCATGCAGTACAACTCGTTTCTCCACACCCGTCAGACCACAGAGGAACCCAGCGGCCACCATCATGGAGAGGTGACTTCATCATCCCTGTTTTCGACTGATCGCAGCTTATTCAGCTATAGAACAGGCAATTTCAGGATGCCATTCACCTTTGTGTTGCAGACAAATTACTCAGGCTCAGTGCTAAAGAACCCGCAGAAACTGCGTCTTGGAGCCTGCTTCTATTAGAACATACAGCGAGCCCAGAGCGGCCGAATTCCGACTCCAGGAACTGATCTGGCCCAGGGCTAAAGAACCGGCGGAAACTGCTTCTCGGTCCGGGTATTCCTGAATATCAGTAAATATCAACCGAGCCTTCATAGGCAGTGGCAACAGGATTGAGACGGGGCTTGTGAATGCCGGTCAGGACTCACCGATTGCTTTAGTCACCCAGCAAAGGGAACGAAATGCTGCCTTTTGCATGGGATACCAACATGGCAGAGATCTGATGTCATCAGAAAGCAGCAGAGGAGATAACCTCATTGATACCAGCGCTGACAGAAACAGTTGGTCTCCTGGTAATGAAAGTGAGTCACAAACACCCGGGTCTCTCTCACTTTGTCATCAAGCCAGAGGGGCAGAGCAGAGCCGCCGCCCACGCCCGGAACAGGCCCAGCGACACACCTGCATGGTAGTCACGTCACCCCAATTTTAATAGAGGCATAGCAGAGCCGCCGCCCTTGCCCAGAACAGGCCCAGCGACCCGCAGGCGTGGTAGTCACATCAACCGAATTGGAGTAGTTGCAGAGCAGAGCCTTCTCCCGCACCTAGTACAATCCCAGTGGCCCACCGGCATGGTAGTCAGGTCACCCCAATATTAGTAGGGGAAGAGCAGAGCCTTCGCCCGCACCCAGAACAGGCCCAGGAACCTGCCGGCATGGTAGTCACGACCCCCCAATTGGAGTAGGGGCAGAGCAGAGCCATCACCCGCGCCCGCAAGGTAGGCACACCTGCACCTGACTGGCAGAAGAGGCCCATCGCCCTGCCGGCACGGCAGACACTTCACCCCATTTGGAATAGGAGCAGAGCAGATCCATTGCCCGTGCCCGCAAGGCAGGCAGACCTGCGACAAACTGGCGGAACAGGCCCAGCAACACACCTGCATGGTAGTCACGTCACCCCAATTGGAATAGGGGCAGAGCAGAGCCGCCGCCAGCACCTACAAGGTAGGCAGACCTGCGACCGATCGGCAGAACACCCCAGGGGTCCACGGGTAATAGCTGCAGCAGATGGAATGTCAGATAAAGAACTCAGGATATACATGCTTCAGATGATCTGGAGTCTCAAGGAAGACATTAGACAGCAAAATCAGACAATGAAAGATCACTTCGACAATGAATTACATAAACAAATCCAAGAAGCAAAAGATCAGCTATACAGAGAGATAGAGGTTGTAAAAAATAACAAACAGAAATCCTAGAAATGCAGAAAGCAATAAACCAACTAAAAAACTCAATTGAGAAGACTACCAGCAGAGTAGAACACTTAGAAGATAGAACATCAGACAATGAAGACAAAGTATTCCAACTTGAAAAGAACATAGACAGCTCAGCAAGACTGTTAAGAAACCATGAACAGAATATCCAAGAAATACGGGATAACATAAAGAGACCAAACATAAGAGTCATTGGAATACAGGAAGGTATAGAGGTTAAAACCAAAGCAATGAGGAATGTATTCAATGAAATAATACGAGAAAACTTCCCAGACTTGAAGAATCAGACTGACTCCCAAGTCCTAGAAGCCTACAGGACGCCAAATGTGCAAATTCATAAGAGATTCACACCTAGACACATTATAATGAAGATGCCCAACGTACACAATAAGGAGAGAATTTTAAATGCTACAAGAGAAAAAAAGCAGATTACATTTAGGGGTAAAACAATCAGGATAACAGCTGATCTTTCAACACAGACTCTGAAAGCTAGAAAATCCTTGAATAACATTTTTCAAACACTGAAAGAAAATGGATTCCAACCAAGAATTGTGTATCCAGTGAAATTAAGCTTCAGGATGGAAGATAAAATTATAACCTTCCATGATAAAAAAAAGTTAAAATAATTTGTAGCTAGAAAACCATCTCTTCAAAACATCCTCAGAAAATATTACAGGAAGAAGAAAGGGAAATAACAATAAAAACCAACAGTGGGATGTAGTACAGTAAAAGTGGGAAATAATCAAAGAAGAAAACAATCCATGTTTAATAACATAAAAAAACAAATAGGGCTAGAAGAACAACCATTATCTCAATAATAACTGTAAATGTTAATGCCTTAAACTCACCAATTAAGGGACAGAGGCTAGTAGAATGGATCACAAAACAAGACCCAATAATATGCTGCCTACAGGAGACGCATTTGATAGGAAAAGACATACATAGACTGAAGGGGAAAGGTTGGGAAAAATCATATCACTTATATGGATTTCGGAAACAAGTAGGAGTGTCCATACTCATATCAAATAAAATAGATTTCAAGCCAAAGTTAATCAAAAGGGATAAAGAGGGACACTATATACTGCTCAAGAGAACCATACAGCAACAAGACATAACCATTATAAATATATATATGCCCCAAAACAATGGTGCAGCTATGTCCATCAAACAAACTTTTCTCAAGATCAATAGTCTAATAGACCACCATACAATAATCATGGGAGACTTCAACACACCTCTGTCACCACTGGACAGGTCTTCCAAACAAAAGTTGAAATAGAAAACTATAGAACTCAATAATACAATTAATAACCTAGACTTAATTGACATATATAGAATATACTCCACAACATCAAGCAGTTACATTTTTCCTCAGCAGCACATGGATCCTTCTCAAAAATAGATCATATATTATGTCACAGGGCAATTCTTAGACAATATAAAGCAGTAGAGATAATACCATGCATCTTATCTGATCATAATGGAATATTAACTAAAAATCAATGATAAAAGAAGGAAGGAAAAATCATGCATCACTTGTAGAATGAACAACAGGTTACTGAATGAACAATGGGTTATAGAAGACATAAAGGAGGAAATGAAAAAATTCTTAGAGATAAATGAAAACACAGGCACAACATATCAGAATCTATGGGACACATTGAAATCCGTTCTAAGAGGAAAATTCATTGCTTGGATTTCATTCCTTAAAAAAAGAAAAAACAACAGCAAATAAATGATCTCATACTTCATCTCAGAATCCTAGAAAAAGAAGAGGAAAACAACAGCAAAATAAGTAGAAGGTAAGATTTAATTAAAATCAAAGCTGAAATTAATGAAATCGAAACAAAAGAAACAATTGAAAAAATTGAGGAAACTAAAAGTTGGTTCTTTGAAAAAATAAATAAAATCGACAGACCCTTAGCCATGCTAATGAAAGAAGAAGAGAGAAAACTCAAATTACTAGCATACGGGATGAAAAAGTCAATATCACATGTTAAGGTCTATAAACAAGTCAGCATGGCACCTGGTATTTTGCCAGAGAAATGTTAGGGTCTGTAAACAAGTCTGGATGGCGCCTGGCCAAATGCCATAGGGAGTGGTTTTTGAAGTAACAAAAGCAAGCCATTAAGTGTGGAGATTCCTTATTGGTTGACTGCTGTATCTATTTTATGCTAATTAGATAAGCTTTATAAAATGTATAAATATCGCTGGGATTCTACAATAAACGGCTTCCACTCCTGCTGTATCAATCTACACAAGTTATTTGTCACCCCCTGGCAATCACAGCAGATATTTCTGAAATACAGAAGATAATAAGAAATTAATTTGATTCGTTATACTCCAATATAATAGAAGATAGTGAAGGCATCGAAAAATTTCTTAAGTCATATGATCTGTCCAGATTGAGTCAGGAGGATATAGACAACCTAAACAGACCAATATCAATTGAGGAAATAGAAGAAACCATCCAAAGATTACCAACTAAGAAAAGACCAGGACAGTATGGGTATACAGCAGAGTTTTACAAACCCTTAAATATGAACTAATACCAATACTTATCAAGCTATTTCAGGAAATTGAAAAAGAGGGAGACCTTCCAAATTCATTCTACCAGGCCAATATCACCCTAATTTCTACACCAGACATAAACACTTCAAACAAAGAAAACTACAGACCAATATCCCTAAAGAACCTAAATGCAAAAATCCCTAATTAAATTCTGGCGAATCAGATACAAAAACATATTAAAAAAATTGTGCACCATCATCAAGTAGGATTCATCCGTGGAATGCAAGGCTTGTTCAATATACGAAAATCAATAAATGTTATTCACCACATCAATAGACTTAAAAATAAGAACCATATGATCATCTCGATAGATGCACAAAAAGCATTCGACAAAGTACAGCATCCCTTTATCTTCAAAACTCTAGAAAAACTAGGAATAACAGGAACATACCTCAATATTGTAAAAGCAATCTATGCTAAGCCTCAAGCTAGCATCATTCTGAATCTAGAAAAATTGAAGGCATTCCCTCTAAAATCTGGAACAAGAATGGGATGCCCTCTCTCACCACTTCTGTTCAATACAGTTCTCGAAACACTGGCCAGAGCAATTAGACAGACGGAAGAAATTAAAGGCATAAAAATAGAAAAAGAAGAACTTAAATTATTACTATTGCAGAAGACATGATTCTATACCTAGCAGACCCAAAAGGGTCTACAAAGAAACTAATAGAGCTAATAAATGAATTCAGCAAAGTGGCAGGATATAAAATCAACACACATAAATCAAAGGCATTCCTCTATATCAGCGACAAATCCTCTGAAATGGAAATGAGAACAACCACTCCATTCACAATATCCTAAAAAAAAAAAAAAAAGATGGGAATCAACCTAACAAAAGAGGTGAAAGTCTTATACAATGAAAACTACAGAACCCTAAAGAGAGAAATATAAGAAAATCTTAGAAGATGTAAAAATATATCCTGTTCATGGATAGGCAAAACTAACATCATCAAAATGGCGATATTACCAAAATTTCTCTATAGGTTTAATGCAATGCCAATCAAAATCCCAAAGGCATTTCTTGTAGAAATAAAGAAAGCAATCATGAAATACATATGGAAAAATAAAAGTCCCAGAATAGCAAAAACAATGCTAGGCAGGAAGTGTGAATCAGGCGGTAGAGCGATACCAGACTTCAAACTATACTACAGAGCAATAGTAACAACAATAGCATGGTACTGGTACCAATATAGGCCGGTGGACCAATGGTACAGAATAGAGGACACAGAAACCAATCCACAAAACTACAACTATCTTATATTTGATAAAGGGACTAAAAGCATGCAATGGAGGAAGGATAGCATCTTCAACAAATGGTGTTTGGAAAACTGGAAATCCATATGTAACAAATTGAAACTGAATCCCTTTCTCTTGCCATGCACAAAAGTTAACTCAAAATGGATCAATGAGCTTGATATCAAATCAGAAACACAGTGTCTGATAGAAGAAAAATTTGCTTACGATGTGCATACTGTGGGGTCGGGCTCCAAATTCCTCAATAGGACACCCATAGCACAAGAGTTAATAACTAGAATCAACAAATGGGACATAAACTAAAAAGTTTTTTCGCAGCAAAAGAAGCAATAAGAGAGGTAAATAGGGAGCCTACATCCTGGGAAGAAATCTTTACTCCTCACACTTCAGATAGAGCCCTAATATCCAGAGTATACAAAAAACTCAAAAAATTAGACAATAAGATAACAAATAACCCAATCAACAAATGGGCTGAGGACCTCAACAGACACTTATCAGATGAGGACTTACAATCAATCAACAAGTACATGAAAAAATGCTCACCATCTCCAGCAGTCAGAGAAATGCAAATCAAAACCACCCTATGATACCATCTCACTCCAGTAAGATTGGCAGACATTATGAAGTCAAACAACAACAAGTTCTGGCAAGGATGTGGGGAAAGAGGTACACTTGTACATTGCTGGTGGGACTGCAAATTGGTGCAGCCAATTTGGAAAGCAGTATGGAGATTTCTTGGAAAGCTGGGAATGGAACCACCACGATGTAGCAGGGACACTGCTACATCGATGTTCATAGAGGAACAATTCACAACAGGAAGACTGTGAAACCAACTTAGATGCCCTTCAATGAAAGAATGGAGAAAATACTGTGGCATTTATACACAATGGATTATTACTCTGCATTGAAAAATGAAAAAAATCATAGAATTTGGAGGGAAATGGATGGCATTAGAGCAGATTATGCTAAGTGAAGCTACCCAATCCTTAAAAAACAAATGCCAAATGTCATCTTTGATATACGGAGAGTAACTAAGAACAGAGGAGAGACAAAGAGCATGACAAGATGATTAACATTAAACCGGGATGAGAGGTGGAAAGGAAAGGGAGAGAGAAGGAAAATTGCATGGAATTGGAAGGAGACCCTCAGGGTTATATAAAATTACATACAAGAGAAAGTGAGGGGAAAGGGAAAAATAATACAAGGGGGACAATTTTATTACAGTAGAGGGGGTAGAGAGAGAAGAGGGGAGGGGCGGGGAGGGGAGGGGGGATAGTAGAGGATAGGAAAGGCAGCAGAATTCAATAGACACTAGTATGGCAATATGTGAATCAATAGATGTGTAAATGATGTGATTCTGTAATCTGTACATGGGGTAAAAATGGGAGTTCATAATGCACTTGAATCAAAGTGTGAAATATGATATAACAACTATGTAATGTTTTGAACAATTATAAATAAAAATAAAAAAAAATAAAACTAACTACGGTGAATAATGCATGAAATCCTAATATTTCTACAGTAACTGAACCAGTTTAACATCAATGCAAGTAGAGTCCTATGGGACATGATGTGTACTTTGACCTTCATTTTTATTCAACACTGGTACATTACTATTTCATCAGTTTATGCACATCACAGGATATATATTTCATCCACAATTTAGCAAAGTTATAGGCATTTGTTTCACTTTCAATCAATTCCTGCTTTGAACACATGGATTCCTCCATATTTCTTGACTGGTCTTTTCATGAGACTTCCTTCCAAACACATTATTTTCGATTTCCATAAACACTTTTGAAACAAAACTCACACACACTTCATGATAAACAATAACCCTAAGATTACCATTATATGTGTAACTGGTTGGAGTGAATGATTGTATGTCAATATATGATTTCCTATATATTTTAAGATATCAATTCAATCCATTATTTAAAGTGAAAAAAGTTATATTATTTATTCACACTAAGGTCTATTCATGCATTATCTCTATATTCGTAGACACAGGGTACACCACTTGGTACCCACAATACTAATTTATGTGTCCTCAAATATTGCTCCCAGAAATGGTGGAAGAAATACACATATCATATGATCTACATATATATTTGATCACAATAATTTTCTGGGCACAAAATGTAAAGGTCACACTTATGATTGTACCAAATCCTAAATGGAAAGTGAACATGGCTTACTAAAAACATCCATATCTAGGTTGCCTAATGCTTTCAAATGTCATTCCTATTGGTGACTACATATTTGTTTCTTCCTAAGATTATGTACTCAATCTCAACCCTGTTGAAAATGTCTAATCCTATCACTCACTATATAATTGCCTCATTTCATAATGTCTCTATTGATATTTTCCTTCCTACATATTTTCCCCAGTTAATCATTGTGACTGACTCTTCACATGTGCTGACATTTACATTCACTCTATAACCGAAACCCTATTGCTACAGAAATTTTTGTCCAAATTTTATACTCACTCTTTTTTATAAACCTACCGACTATGTTCCTAATCCCACTGACTATCTCAATTTGAGTGGATGTTCTCTTCTAAAATCAAACATCCAAGGTATAAGGTGCTATGCCATTGATTATCAATTTATCTGAGACATCTGTGTAGAATGTAATTAAAAGCTAAGTATCCCAATCAAGGGCCTAATGCCCTTCTGGGCTTCAAATCTTACCAACATTTCTGTTTTCATACTTATATTTCACCTCTATAATCTTATAAATATCGCAGGTTCCCAATACTATTAATCATCCTGCAGGATGATTCGTAATCCAAATCGAACATGTTAATAACCCTAACCATACACTCTTCCCTCAATCTAACTTTACAGAAGAGCAGCGAGAGAGTTCATCTTACAATACAGGAATGTAGGGGATCTGCCTCCTGCTGAGAACCTCAAAGGTCCATGCAGATTTGATCCCTGGAGAAGATTAGGCAGCTATGAAGGACCTGAGAGAGCAAAAGTCATCTTCCATCGCAAACAACCTTTCCAGAATGAAGGGTTTTGTCTGAATAAGCCTCTCTTCTTAATGTAGAGAAGATGGACCATACCAGGCATGTGTGGAGAACTGTTCCTGGGTGCCTATGGTTGATATACCATTCTAACATATGAAAGTGTCACAGGAAGTAAGGGCTGCCTCCATCTCATAGGACTATTGGAAGCTACTGTTAGGACAAAGTGGTTGCCAAGGCAGTGACCTCATTAAATTCCTGAAGGAAGTAATCTCACCTCACTTCCTTGGTGATGAAACTCTCTGAACTTGGGATCCGGGAAGCCAGGCACGCAGAGCCAGTCCCATTCCCAGTCCCAGTGGTCTCACTTGTTTGGATTTAACAAGGACAGAGTCAGTCTTCCTTGGTACCTACTGATGTGAGGATGGACAAATGTCAGGAAAGCTCTGAAGAGAGGCCTTTCCTGAGAAAGCAGGTAGTTGCTCACAGCTGGCTAGTGACAACTTCACAGATTGGGCCAATGAGACCATATCTGACACAGGACAGGCGATTTCATCAGAACATAGTATGGCCCACCTGTCAGAGGACACTCCTGATAGTCACAGACCTACTTGGGGGAAGGAGCTGCCTTTGTGTGTGTGGGTGTGGGTTTGAGGTTTTGTCTCATGTTCTGAGAATAGGTAGGAAAGGCGGTTTGTTTGTTTTGGAGTGAACTGTTTCTGGTAAGTCGTTTGACAAGGCCAGTGTCTCTTTGTCTGTGTATCCCACTGTGTCCGTGGTTTTAGACATTAGAAAAGAGAATGAATCATTGTATGTGTCCTGACTAGTAGAAAGCTTCCCAAGATTCATCTTGCCCAATTTATGAATGGACTGTGGCTTGACTTATGGGTGGGCAACTCCTACAATCTTGCTAAGGTCCTGTTTTCTTCCTGAATTCTGGCCAATTTCCAGAATAGTCTCATTGTTTTGTGTCCAAAATATGTACCACCTCCAAGCTCTGAGACTTGGCCATGTACTGGATTGCTGAAAGGAATGGGAGCATCTAAGAAAACTCAGATATGAGTGTGACCAGAAAATTCTAATGGAGAAACCCTGCTTTGGGCCTTTTGCTTACCAATTGTTCTGTTGCCCTGAATGTCAGAACGTCTTTGCCTCAGGCCACACCTTTGTAGAGTCAAAAGAAATAGTTTTCAAATAGAAATGAATGGGCATCACCTGTGGCTCTTTGCTTAATTGCTTTGGAAAGGGATGTGTCTGAATCAGCTTTTTGGCCCTGTGTGAGGCTGTGGCTTAGATTCTTAGCACCTGATGGATCTAAAGAAAGATCCCATGTGTGCATCCAAAACCAAAATGGACAAAAGAGCATTCATTTTGGATGAAGTCTCTCGCATTCCTCTGTAACGTTCCTGACTTTCATCAAGTGAGAATAGTGATCATTTGGTTTAAATGTGTTCCTCAAAACCCTGCAGAGGATAGCCCATAAGTGCTTGATTTTTCTCATGACTCCAAATCACATAAAGACTCTAAACCCCACAGTCAGTAGGCCTCAAATTGGAGAAGCAGTGCCATCTTAATGGCCGGCCAATTTGATCACTCCTGGTTCACTGGAAGGATGTCCAGGCCACCCTGATTTTAGGCAAATGAGGGGCAAGGGTGGTTATTTTGGACACTGTCTTGGGCAGCACCCCTCATGGAAACCTCCAGCCAGAGGTTATGATGAGTGGGTATATAGAAAAGATGAGTGACATGTGGGAGTGTTTTGGATTTAATTGTGGATATTTGTGTGGCAGTTGGAAGACATAACTGGGTCTACCTGGGCTTGAACTTTGGTGTGATTCCCCTTAGAGACTGAGTTCAGAAACTGACCTCAGAAAAGTATTGCCATGTATTGTGTTGGGATTAAAGAGTCCATGTATGAGAGTCACCCTGGGAAACTGAGATCTAGCCCCAGAGTGGCTTTGCACAGAGCACTGGGAATCTCAGCCAAGGTATCACATGATTTCATTCGAAAGACTTGGCAGCCATATTTGAGAGTCAAAACACACATGGAACTCACATTGTAGACCTCAATGGGCCTGGCTTAATGTGACCTTTTGTTCACTCTTTGAGAAGCCTTGCTGTGAGGGTTCTTCAGAGCTTTCATTGAAATAATCTTCCTCACCATTTAATGTTTCCTGAAGAAATTGAAACCCACAGTGCTTCCAACTTCATCCTTGTAAAATGTCTAGATAAATACCATGAAATTTTTGAAATTCCCACGACTAGGTTGCACTAGAGAACCTTTGGATGTCCTGCTGCTGATCATGGATGTACCTGACAGTGCCTTGCTTGACTGGGTTTTATGAAAATGGTGTACAACAGAGGTCCCAGTAAGTTTCAGGCTTCTAAGAAGTGGGCCTAGAGTTGTGGTGGGCAGGAGTGTGATAAAACTTCTGTGTTGGAGCAATTTGGATCTTCCATTGGCTTAAAAATGGCTTGTGGCTTACATGGTGCAGCCAGCAGACCCTTATAAGTAAAGGCATCTTGTTATATGGAGAGGATTCAGGGCAATGTTCAGAATCAGGTTGCTATGGACAAGGATGCAATGGGGCAAGCTTTGAGGGATAGAAGATTGGTTGGTGCATTTTCCTGCAGACCCTGACCCACCACACGTGACAGAACTCCCTCCAGCACTGTGTCCCAGTTTAACTCCTTCTATTTTATGAAGCAAATACAAACTACCAGTGCAGCAGCAAAAACCCCACAAAAAGTGTAGGAGGGCCAAATGGCTTCACAGTTCAACGGGGAGACACTTAGACCCCAGAGGCCACAGTTTACCTAAAAAGAAAAATATCAGCACTGCTGCCTCATGTTCATTGAAACATCAGAAACAATGTCCTCCAGGTCTCATAGATGCAGACCCAGCTTTGATGGTCTCACTACAAAGGAAGCCAAATCTCCTGACAACAACATATATTTAAGTGCCCTATCTCAAGGCAGTTTCTCAAAAAGTTTTTAGGCCAGCAGAGCTCCATGTTTGTGGAGTGTTTACCCTGTCCCTTGCTTTTGGAAACTCCTCTAACACCTCCAAGGTTGTGAATCCTGAGCATTTTCCATTCCAGATATGTGTTCACTGATTTTCTAACTCTTCTCCTCTAATTGTGTCTTACTTGGGGTGAAGGTAATGTCAAGGCATTGTTCTGGATGAGAGTGGGAGGATATTTGTGCAGCATATATATGCATACAAATTGGATTCATTTTCCAATTTTCATTTTGAAATATTGAATCCCTGACACTAACCCATACCTACTAGACTCAAACAACTCATCCTAATATGATAGAGAAAAATAACCCAAACCTATAGAAATACAAGCAGTTCATTGGAGGCATGTTGTATAGTTGGACTTGCCTTTTGCATTATATAAGGTAAAAGTTATAAATTTAGTCAATTTTTAATCGAAGAAGTTCTCCATAAGTTTTTAAACTTAAAAAATACGAGAATTCTTGTTTCCCTTTCTCTTTAGCCTATTCACACTTGTATATTTATATGCATATATAGAATCCTACCAGGTATCACACGTACATTTTGAGGTGGCTGACTTGGCATATACAAACTGTGAGAAGAGTTCACACCTCCTAAACGCTGTTGGAACTGAAAATTCAACCTATAGGGGAGCTTCCTAGTAGAAGAACATTATACATAAATTCATGTTCAGTAAAATAAATATTTTTGCATCTGTGGGTGATATATATTTACTGATGAATTTCTATTGCCATTTATATTGCTTCTTTTAAATGTCTGTCAGTGTTTTGTGTGTTTGTGTGTGTGTGTGTGTGTGTGTAATTTATCTGTACACTCTGCAGATTTTTCAAAATATGAAATATATGTGTCTAATGTAAACTCTCTAAATTCATTCATGTTCATGTATGTGGATTTATAATCAACTTTTCACAAGATTATAATCAGAAATATTCATCCACCTGAAATACATATTTATTTCCTAGTACTGAAAACTAACTTCAGTGAATGGTGCATACAAATCCTAATTATTCTACAGTAACTGACCCAGTCTAACATCAATGCAAGTAGATTCCTATGGGACATGATATGTAATTTGACGTTCATATGTACTCAACACTGGTACATTATTATTTCTTCAGTTTTTGCACATTTTAAGTTATACACTTCATCCACAAGTTCACAAATTTATAGGCATTTATTTCAACTTTAATCACTTCTTGCTTCAGAACACATGTATTGGCAGGGTTTCTTGACTGGTCTTTTCATGAGACTTCTTTCCAAACACATTATTTTTGATTTCCATAATCACTTTTGAAGCAAAACTCACACACTCTTCATGATAAACCAAACAATAATATTTCCATTATATATATAACTGGTTGGAATGAATGATTGTATATCAATATACGATTTCCTGTAATTTTTCAGATATCAATTCAATTCATTATATAAAGTTCAAAAAAGTTATATTATTTATTCACAGTATGGTCTATTCATGCTTTATCTCTATCTTAATAGACACAGGGTACACCTCTTTGTACCCCCAATTCTAATTTTAAATCTTCAATATATTGCTCCCAGAAATGGTGAAGGAAATACTCATGTCACCTCATTATCACAGTAATATTCTGGACAAAAAATGGAAAGGTCACACTTATGATTGTACCAAAGCCTAAATGGAAAGTGAACATGGATTACTAAAAACATCCATGTCCAGGTTGTCTAATGCTGTCAATTGTCAATCCTATTGGTGACTACATATTTGTTTTTTCCTAATTTATATATTCAAACTCAACCCTGTTGAAAATGTCTAATTCTATCCCTCACTTTATACTTTGCCTGATTTCGTAATGTTTCCATTGATATCTGCTTTTCTACACATTTTCCCCAGTTCATCATAGTGACTGACTCTTCATATCTGCTGATATTTACATTCACTCTATAACCGAAAGTCTATTGGTAAAGAACTTTTGGTCCAAATCATATACTCACTCTTCTTCCTAAACCTACTGACTATCTTCCTAATCCTAATGAATATCCCTTTTTGACTGGATATTCTCTTCTAAATTCAATCATCCAATGTACAAGGTCCTATGCCATTGTAATTCGAATTATCTGAGACATCTTTGCAGAACATAATTCAAAGCTAAGTATCCCAATCAAGGGCAAAACCCTTCTGGGCTTCAAATCATAAATAGGTTTCTCTTTTCATAATTATATTTCACCTCTATATTCTTGTAAATATTGCAGGTTCCCAATACCATTATTAATCGCACAGAATCATTCGTAACCCAAATCAAACCTGTTTTTAACCCCAAGTATACACTGTTCCCTCAATCATTTTACAGAAGAGCAGGGACACAGTGGTTCTTACAATACAGGAAAGTTGGAGACCTTCCTCCTGATGAGAACCTCAAATATCCATGCACAAATGATACCTGGAGAAGTTGTAGGCAGGTATGAAGCACCTAAGAGAGAAAAAGTCATCTTCCATGGCAAACAACCTGGTCAGGATGAAGGGATGTGTCTGAATCTGCCTCTCTATTCGTATTGTAGAGAAGGTGGACCAAACCAGGACTGAGTGGAGAGCTGTTCCCAGGTGCCAATGGTTGATATACATTCTACCTAATAAAAGTGTCAAAGGAAGTAGGGGCAACCTCCATCTTATGTTACCCTTGGAAGCAACTGTTAGGACAAAGTGGTTGCCAAGGCAGTGACCTCATTCAGTTTCAAAGAATGTGACATCCCTCATTTCCTTGGTGATGGAAATCTCTGAACTTGGTATCCAAGAAGGCAGGCACCCAGAGGCAGTCCCTGTCCCAGTCCCAGTGGGCTCACTTGTTTGGATTTACCAAGGACAGAGTCAGTTTTCTTGGTACCTAATGATGTGAGGATGGCCAAATGCCAGGAGAGCTCTGAAGATGGACCTTTCCTGAGAAAACAGGTAGTGGCTAACCACTTTTTCCTGACATCTTCACAGAGTTGGTCAAGGAAACAAGATCTGAGAGAAGACAGGCCATTTTGGGGGAACATAGTATGGCCCACCAGTCAGAGGACACTCCGGATAGTCACAGACCTACTTGGGGGAAGGAGGTGCCTTTGTGGGAGTGGGTGTGGGTTTGTTGTTTTGTCTCATGTTCTGAGAATAGATAGGAAAGGCGGTTTGTTTGGTTTGAAGGGGACAGTTTCTAGTAAGTCATTTGACATGGCGAGTGTTTCTGTTTCTGTGAATCCCACTGTGTCCGTTGTTGTAGACATTAGAAAAGAGAATGCATTAATGGATGTGTCCTGTCTAGTATAAAACTTCCCATAATTCATCCTGCCCAATATATGAATGGACTGCAGCTTGTCTTATCGATGTGCAACACCTGCTATCTTTCTAAGTTGTTGTTTTCTTCCTGAATTCTGGCCACTCTCCAAAATAGGCTCATGGATTTGTGTCCAAAATATGTACCACCTCCAAGCTCTGTGACATGTCCATGTACAGGATAGCTGAAGAGAATGGCGAGCATCTCAGAAAACTCAGATATCAGTGTGACCAGGAAAGTCTCAGTGCAGAAACCCCGCTTTGGGCCTTTTGCTTACTTATTGTTGTGTTGCACTGAATGTCAGGAAGGTCTTTGCCTCAGGCCACCCCTTTGTGAAGCCTGAAGAAAACAGTTTTCAAATGGAAATGAATGGGCCTCACCTGTGGCTCTTTGCTTAATTGCTTTGGAAAGGGATGTGTCTTTATCAGCCTCTTGGACCTGTGTGTGGCTGTGACTTAGGTTCTCAGCACCTGATGGATCTTAAGAATGATCCCATGTGAGCTTCCAAAACCAAAATAGCATAAAATATCATTCATTGTGGATGAAGTCTCTTGCCTTCCTCTGTTAGGTTCCTGCACTCCATCAAATGAGAATAGGAATTCTTTGGGTCAAATGAGTTCTTCAAAGCCCTGCAGAGGTGCTTGTGTTTTCGCATGACTCTAAATCACCTAAAGAATCGATACCTAAAATCAGTATGCCTCAAATTGGAGAAACACAGAAGTATTAAAGGCAGGCTTATTTGTTCACTCCTGGTTCACAGAAACGGTGTCCAGGCTACCCAGACTTTAGGCAAATGAGGGGCAAAGGAGCTGATTTTGGACACTGTCTTGGGCTGCGCCCCTCATGGAAACCTCCAGCCAGAAGTTAAGATGATTGACTATATGGAATAAGATGAGGGCCATGTGGGAGTGTTTTGGTTTTAATGTTGCTCATTTGTGTGGCATTGGAAAAAATGACTGGGTGTACGTGGGCTTGAACTCTGGTGTGATTCCCCTTAGACACTGGGTTTTGGAACTGAACTCAGAGAAGCATTGCCATGAATTTTGTTGGGATTTTAAGAGGCCACGCATGAAAGTCACTCTTGGAAACTGAGACCTAGAACCCGGGTGGTTTCCACAGAGGCCTGGGAATCTCAGCAAGGATATCACATGATTTTATTCTTAAAGAAATGGCATCCATAATTGAGAGTCAAAACACATATGCACCTCACATTGTAGACCTCAATGGGCCTGGCCTAATGTGACCTTTTGTCCATTCTTTGGAAAGCCTTGCCTGTGAGTTTTCTCCAGATATTTCATTGAAATGAGCTTCCTCACCATTTAATGTTTGCTGAATGAATTGAAACCCACAGTGACTCCAACTTCATGCTTGAAAAATGGCTAGATAAATACCATGAAATTTTTGAAATTCCTATGACCAGGTGGCATTGGAGAAACTTTGGATGTCCTATTGCTGATCATGAGTATACCAGACAGTGCCTTGATTTACTGAGTTTCATGAAAATGGTGTAGAACAGAGATGCCAGTAAGTTGGAGCCTGCTGAGTAGTGGGTCTAGAGCAGTGGTGGGGAGGTGTTTGATAAAACATCCGTAGTAGGGCCATGTGGATCTACCATTGGATTCCAAATGGCTTGTAACTGACATGGTGCAGTCAGCAGACCCTTATATGTAAAGGCATCTTGTTATATGGAGAGTTTTCAGAGGAAAATTAAGAATCAGGTTGATATGGACAAGGGGACAATGGGGCAAGCTGTGAGAGATAGAAGCCTAGTTGGTGCATTCTCTTGCAGACCCTGACCCACCACACGTGACAGAACTCCCTCCAGCACTGTGTCCCAGTTTAGCTCCTAGTATTTCGTGAAACAAATACCAAACTCACAGTGCAGCAGCCTAAACACCACAAAAACTGGAGGAGGACCAAATGGCTTCACAGTACCCACGGGGAGATACTTAGTACCCAGTGGCCTCAGTTTACCTACAAAGAGAGGATTCAGCACTGCTTCTTCTTGTTCATTGGAAAATAAGAAACCATGTCCTCCAGGTCACATAGATGCAAACCCAGCTTTGATGGTCTCACTACAAAGGAAGCCAAATCTCCTGAAAACAACATATATTTCAAGTGCGGAAGCTCAGAGGCAGTTTCTCAAAAAGTTTTTAGGTCAGCAGAGCTCCATGTTTGTGGAGTGATTACCCTGTCCCTTACTTTTGGAAACTCCTCTACCAACTCCAAGGTTGTGAACTCCTGAGCATTTTCCATTCCAGATATGTATTCACTGATTTTGTAACTCTTCTCCTCTAATTGTGTCTTACTTGGGGTGAAGGTAATGTCAAGGCATTGTTCTGGATGAGAGGGGGAGGATATTTGTGCAGCATATATTTACATACACATTGGATTCATTTTCCAATTTTCCATTCGAAGTACTGAATCCCTGACACTAACCCTTACCTAGTAGACTCAGACTATTCATCCTAATATACTGGGGAAAATTAACCCAACACAATAGGAAAACAAGCACTTCAGAGGAGACATGTTGTATAGTTGGACTTGACATTTGTATTATATAAGGTAGGAGTTATAAATCTTGTCAAATTTTAATTGAAATATTCTCCATCTGTTTTTAAACTTAACAAATATGTGAATTCTTGTTTCCTTTTTCTGTAGCCTATTCACACATGTACATTTATATGCATATATAGAATCCTACCAGGTATCACAAGTACATTTTTGTGAGGTGGTGGTCTTGGCAGATACAAATTGTGAGAAGAGTTCACTCGTCCTAAATGCTGTTGAAAATGAAAATTCAACCTATAGGAGAGCGTCCTAGTAGAACAACATTATGCATAAACTCATGTTCAGGAAAATAAATATTTTTGCATCTGTGGATGATATATATTTACTGATGAATTTCGATTGGCATTTATATTGGTACTTTTTAATGTCTGTGAGTGTTGTGTGTGTGTGTGTGGTGTGTGTGTGTGTGTGTGTGTATAGATATAGATATAGATATACTCTCCAAAGTTTCCCAAATATGAAATATGTGTGTCTAGTATACACTCTCTAAATTCATTCATGTTCATGTATGTGGATTTATAATCAACTTTTCACAAGATTATAATCAGAAATATTCATCCACCTGAAATACATATTTGTTTCCTAGTACTGACTACTAACTTCAGTGAAGGGTGCATACAAATCCTAATTATTCTACAGTATCTGACCCAGTCTAACATCAATGCAAGTAGACTCCTATGGGACATGATATGTAATTTGTCATTCATTTGTATTCGACACTGGTACATTATTGTTTCTTCAGTTTTTGCACATCATAGGATATACATTTCATCCACAAGTTCACAAATTAATAGGCATTTGTTTCAACATTAATCACTTCTTGCTTCAGAACACATGTATTGTCAGGGTTTCTTGACTGGTCTTTTCATGAGACTTCTTTCCAAACACATTATTTTGAATTTCCATAATCATTTTGAAGCAAAACTCACACACTCTTTATGATAAACCAAAACACTAATATTTCCATTATATATATAACTGGTTGGAATGAATGATTGTATATCAATATACAATTTCCTTTTATTTTTCAGATATCAGTTCAATTCATTATTTAAAATTCAAAAAAGTTATATTATTTATTCACAGTATGGTCTATTCGTGGTTTTTCTCTATGTTCATAGAAACAGGGTACACCTATTTGTACCCCCGATTCTAATTTTACATCTTCAATATATTGCTCCCAGAAATGGTGAAAGAAATACTCATGTCACCTCATTATCACAGTAATATTCTGGACAAAAAATGGAAAGGTCACACTTATGATTGTACCAAAGCCTAAATGGAAAGTGAACATGGATTTCTAAAAACATCCATGTCCAGGTTGCCTAATGCTGTCAATTGTCACTCCTATTGGTGACTACATATTTGTTTTTTCCTAATTTATATATTGAAACTCAACCCTGTTGAAAATGTCTAATTCTATCCCTCACTTTATACTTTGCCTGATTTCGTAATGTTTCCATTGATATCTGCTTTTCTACATATTTTCCCCAGTTCAACATAGTGTCTGACTCTAGATATGTGCTGACATTTACATTCTCTCTATAACCAAAAGTCTATTGCTAAAGAACTTTTGGTCCAAATCCTGTACTCACTCGTCTTCCTAAACCTACCGACTATCTTCCTAATTTTACTGAATATCCCTTTTTGACTGGATGTTCTCTTCTAAATTCAATCATCCAATGTACAAGGTCCTATGCCATTGTATATCAAATTATCTGAGACATCTTTGCAGAACATAATTCAAAGCGAAGTATCCCAATCAAGGGCAAAACCCTTCTGGGCTTCAAAGCATACCTAGATTTCTTTTTTCATACTTATATTTCACCTCTATATTCTTGTAAATATTGCAGGTTCCCAATGCCATTATTCATCGCACAGAATCATTCGTCACCAAATCAAACCTGTTTTTAACCCCAAGTATACACTGTTCCCTCAATCATTTTACAGAAGAGCAGGGACAGAGGGGTTCTTACAATACAGGAAAGTTGGGGATCTTCCACCAGATGAGAACCTCAAATGTCCATGCACAAATGATACCTGGAGAAGTTGTAGGCAGGTATGAAGCACCTGAGAGAGCAAAAGTCATCTTCCATGGCAAACAACCTGGTCAGGATGAAGGGATGTGTCTGAATCTGCCTCTCTCTTCTTATTGTATACAAGGTGGAACAATCCAGGCCTGAGTGGAGAGCTGTTCCCGGTTGCCAATGGTTAATATACATTCTTCCTTATGAAAGTGTCACAGGAAGTAGGGGAAACCTCCATCTTATGTTACCCTTGGATGCAACTGTTAGGACAAAGTGGTTGCCAAGGCAGTGACCTCATTCAGTTCCAAAGAATGTGACATACCTCATTTCCTTGGTGATGGAACTCTCTGAACTTGGTATCCTAGAAGCCAGTCACCCAGAGGCAGTCCCAGTCCCAGGCCCAGTGGGCTCACTTATTTGGATTTAGCAAGGACAGAGTCAGTTTTCTTGGTACCTAATGATGTGAGGATGGCCAAATGCCAGGAGAGCTCTGAAGATGGACCTTTCCTGAGAAAACAGGTAGTGGCTAACCACTTTTTCCTGACATCTTCACAGAGTTGGTCAAGGAAACAAGATCTGAGAGAAGACAGGCCATTTTGGGGGAACATAGTATGGCCCACCAGTCAGAGGACACTCCGGATAGTCACAGACCTACTTGGGGGAAGGAGGTGCCTTTGTGGGAGTGGGTGTGGGTTTGTTGTATTGTCTCATGTTCTGAGAATAGATCGAAAAGGCGGTTTGTTTGGTTTGGAGCAGACAGTTTCTAGTAAGTCATTTGACACGGCGAGTGTTTCTGTTTATGTGTATCCCACTGTGTCCGTTGTTGTAGACATTAGGAAAGAGAATGCATTAATGGATGTGTCCTGTCTAGTATAAATCTTCCCTATAATTCATACTGCCCAATATATGAATGGACTGCAGCTTGTCTTATTGATGTGCAACACCTGCTATCTTTCTAAGTTGTTGTTTTCTTCCTGAATTCTGGCCACTCTCCAGAATGGGCTCAGGGATTTGTGTCCAAAATATGTACCACCTCCAAGCTCTGTGACATGGCCATGTAAAGGATAGTTGAAGAGAATCGCGAGCATCTCAGAAAACTCAGATATCAGTGTGACCAGGAAAGTCTCAGTGCAGAAACACTACTTTGGGCTTTTTGCTTACTTATTGTTGTGTTGCACTGAATGTCAGGAAGGTCTTTGCCTCAGGCCACCCCTTTGTGAAGCCTGAAGAAAACAGTTTTCAAATGGAAATGAATGGGCCTCACCTGTGGTTCTTTGCTCAATTGCTTTGGAAAGGGATGTGTCTTTATCAGCCTCTTGGTCCTGTGTGTGGCTGTGACTTAGATTCTCAGCACCTGATGGATCTTAAGAATGATCCCATGTGAGCTTCCAAAACCAAAATGGCAATAAATATCATTCATTGTGGATGAAGACTCTTGCCTTCCTCTGTTAGGTTCCTGCACTCCAACAAATGAGAATAGGGATTCTGTGAGTCAAATGAGTTCTTCAAAGTTCTGTAGAGGTGCTTGTGTTTTCGCATGACTCTAAATCACCTAAAGAATCGATACCTAAAATCAGTAGCCCTCAAATTGGAGAAACATAGAAGTATTAACGGCAGGCTTATTTGTTCACTCCTGGTTCACAGCAACGGTGTCCAGGCTACCCTGACTTTAGGCAAATGAGGGGCAAACGAGCTTATTTTGGACACTGTCTTGGGCTGCACCCCTCATGGAAACCTCCAGCCAGAGTTTAAGATGATTGACTATATGGAATAAGGTGAGGGCCATGTGGGAGTGTTTTGGTTTTAATGTTGGTCATTTGTGTGGCATTGGAAAAAATGACTGGTTCCACGTGGGCTTGAACTCTGGTGTGATTCCCCTTAAACACTGGGTTTTGGAACTGAACTCAGAAAAGCATTGCTATGAATTTTGTTGGGATTTTAAGAGGCCACGCATGAAAGTCGCTCTTGGAAACTGAGACATAGGCCCAGGGTAGATTTCCACAGAGGCCTGGGAATCTCAGCAAGGATATCACATGATTTTATTCTTAAAGAAATGGCATCCATAATTGAGAGTCAAAACACACATGCACCTCACATTGTAGACCTCAATGGGCCTGGCCTAATGTGACCTTTTGTCCATTCTTTGGGAAGCCTTGCCTGTGAGATTTCTCCAGAGATTTCATTGAAATGAGCTTCCTCACTATTTAATGTTTGCTGAATGAATTGAAACCCACAGTGCCTCCAACTTCATTCTTGAAAAATGGCTAGATAAATACCATGAAATTTTTGAAATTCCTATGACCAGGTGGCACTAGAGAAACATTGGATGTCCTATTGCTGATCATGAGTATACCAGACAGTGCCTTGATTTACTGAGTTTCATGTAAATGGTGTAGAACAGAGATGCCAGTAAGTTGGAGCCTGCTGAGTAGTGGGTCTAGAGCAGTGCTGGGGAGGTGTTTGATAAAACATCCGTGGTAGGGCCATGTGGATCTACCATTGGATTCCAAATGGCATGTAACTGACATGGTGCTGCCAGCAGACCCTTATATGTAAAGGCATCTTGTTATATGGAGAGTTTTCAGAGGAAAATTAAGAATCAGGTTGATATGGACAAGGGGGCAATGGGGGCAAGCTGTGAGAGATAGAAGCCTAGTTGGTGCATTCTCTTGCAGACCCTGAACCACCACACGTGACAGAACTCCCTCCAGCACTGTGTCCCAGTTTAGCTGCTAGTATTTCGTGAAACAAATACCAAACTCACAGTGCAGCAGCCTAAACACCACAAAATGTGGAGGAGGACCAAATGGCTTCACAGTCCACATAGGGAGACGGGGAGACACTTAGTCCCTAGTGGCCTCAATTTTCCTAAAAAGAGAGGATTCAGCACTGCTTCATCTTGTTCATTGGAAAATAAGAAACCATGTCCTCCAGGTCACATAGATGCAGACCCAGCTTTGATGGTCTCACTACCAAGGAAGCCAAATCTCATGAAAACAACATATATTTCGAGTGTGGAAGCTCAGAGGCAGTTTCTCAAAAAGTTTTTAGGCCAGCAGAGCTCCATGTTTGTGGAGTGTTTACCCTGTCCCTTACTTTTGGAAACTCCTCTACCAACTCCAAGGTTGTGAACTCCTGAGCATTTTCCATTCCAGATATGTATTCACTGATTTTGTAACTCTTCTCCTCTAATTGTGTCTTACTTGGGGTGAAGGTAATGTCAAGGCATTGTTCTGGATGAGAGCGCGAGGATATTTGTGCAGCATATATTTACATACACATTGGATTCATTTTCCAATTTTCCATTTGAAGTACTGAATCCCGGACACTAAAACTTACCTAGTAGACTCAGACTATTCATCCTAATATAATGGGAAAAATTAACCCAACACAATAGAAATACAAGCACTTCAGAGGAGACATGTTGTATAGTTGGACTTGAGATTTGCATTATATAAGGTAGGAGTTATAAATCTCGTCAAATTTTAATTGAAATATTCTCCATCTCTTTTTAAACTTAACAAATATGTGAATTCTTGTTTCCTTTTTCTGTAGCCTATTCACACATGTATATTTATATGCATATATAGAATCCTACCAGGTATCACACATACATTTTTGTGAGGTGGCTGTCTTGGCAGATACAAATTGTGAGAAGAGTTCACTCCTCCTAAATGCTGTTGGAAATGAAAATTCAACCTATAGGAGAACGTCCTAGTAGAACAAAATTATGCATAAACTCATGTTCAGTAAAATAAATATTTTTGCATCTGTGGATGATATATATTTACTGATGAATTTCGATTGGCATTTATATTGGTACTTTTTAATGTCTGTGAATGTTGTGTGTGTGTGTGTGTCTGTGTGTGTGTGTGAGTCTGTGTGTGTGTGTGTGTCTGTGTGTGTATAGACATAGATATATATATATACTCTCCAAATTTTTCAAAATATGAAAAAATGTGTCTAATATATACTCTCTAAATTCATTCATGTACATGTATGTGGATTTATAATCAACTTTTCACAAGATTATAATCAGAAATATTCATCCACCTGAAATACATATTTGTTTCATAGTACTGAAACCTAACTTCAGTGAATGGTGCATACAAATCCTAATTACTCTACAGTAACTGACCCAGTCTAACATCAATGCAAGAAGACTCCTATGGGACATGATATGTAATTTGTCATTCATTTGTATTCGACACTGGTACATTATTGTTTCTTCAGTTTTTGCACATCATAGGATATACATTGCATCCACAAGTTCACAAATTAATAGGCATTTGTTTCAACTTTAATCACTTCTTGCTTCAGAACACATGTATTGTCAGGGTTTCTTGACTGGTCTTTTCATCAGACTTCTTTCCAAACACATAATTTTGAATTTCCATAATCATTTTGAAGCAAAACTCACACACTCTTCATGATAAACCAAAACACTAATATATTCTCAATAGATATATAACTGGTTGGAATGAATGATTGTATATCAATATACGATTTCCTTTAATTTTTCAGATATCAGTTCAATTCATTATTTAAAGTTGAAAAAATTATATTATTTATTCACAGTATGGTCTATTCATGCTTTTTTTCTATGTTAATAGAAACAGGGTACCCCTCTTTGTACCCCGATTCTAATATTACATCTTCAATATATTGCTCCCAAAAATGGTGAAAGAAATACTCATGTCACCTCATTATCACAGTAATATTATGGACAAAAAATGGAAAGGTCACACTTATGATTGTACCAAAGCCTAAATGGAAAGTGAACATGGATTTCTAAAAACTTCCATGTGCACGTTGCCTAATGCTGTCAATTGTCAATCCTATTGGTGACTACATATTTGTTTTTTCCTAATTTATATATTCAAACTCAACACTGTTGAAAATGTCTAATTCTATCCCTCACTTTATACTTTGCCTGATTTCATAATGTTTCTATTGATATCTGGTTTTCTACATATTTTCCCCAGTTCAACATAGTGACTGACTCTTCATATGTACTGACATTTACATTCACTCTATAACCAAAAGTCTATTGCTAAAGAACTTTTGGTCCAAATCCTATACTCACTCTTCTTCCTAAACCTACCGACTATCTTCCTAATCCTACTGAATATCCCTTTTTGACCTGATGTTCTCTTCTAAATTCTATCATCCAATGTACAACATCCTATGCCATTGTAATTCGAATTATCTGAGACATCTTTGCAGAACATAATTCAAAGCTAAGTATCCCAATCAAGGGCAAAACCCTTCTGGGCTTCAAATCATACCTAGATTTCTGTTTTCATACTTATATTTCACCTCTATATTCTTGTAAATATTGCAGGTTCCCAATGCCATTATTCATCGCACAGAATCATTCGTCACCAAATCAAACCTGTTTTTAACCCCAAGTATACACTGTTCCCTCAATCATTTTACAGAAGAGCAGGGACAGAGGGGTTCTTACAATACAGGAAAGTTGGGGATCTTCCTCCAGATGAGAACCTCAAATGTCCATGCACAAATGATATCTGGAGAAGTTGTAGGCAGGTATGAAGCACCTGAGAGAGCAAAAGTCATCTTCCATGGCAAACAACCTGGTCAGGATGAAGGGATGTGTCTGAATCTGCCTCTCTCTTCTTATTGTAGACAAGGTGGAACAATCCAGGCCTGAGTGGAGAGCTGTTCCCGGGTGCCAATGGTTGATATACATTCTACCTTATGAAAGTGTCACAGGAAGTAGGGGAAACCTCCATCTTATGTAACCCTTGGAAGCAACTGTTAGGACAAAGTGGTTGCCAAGGCAGTGACCTCATTCAGTTCCAAAGAATGTGACATACCTCATTTCCTTGGTGATGGAACTCTCTGAACTTGGTATCCAAGAAGCCAGGCACCCAGAGGCAGTCCCAGTCCCAGGCCCAGTGGGCTCACTTGTTTGGATTTAGCAAGGACAGAGTCAGTTTTCTTGGTACCTAATGATGTGAGGATGGCCAAATGCCAGGAGAGCTCTGAAGATGGACCTTTCCTGAGAAAACAGGTAGTGGCTAACCACTTTTTCCTGACATCTTCACAGAGTTGGTCAAGGAAACAAGATCTGAGAGAAGACAGGCCATTTTGGGGGAACATAGTATGGCCCACCAGTCAGAGGACACTCCGGATAGTCACAGACCTACTTGGGGGAAGGAGGTGCCTTTGTGGGAGTGGGTGTGGGTTTGTTGTATTGTCTCATGTTCTGAGAATAGATCGAAAAGGCGGTTTGTTTGGTTTGGAGCAGACAGTTTCTAGTAAGTCATTTGACACGGCGAGTGTTTCTGTTTATGTGTATCCCACTGTGTCCGTTGTTGTAGACATTAGGAAAGAGAATGCATTAATGGATGTGTCCTGTCTAGTATAAATCTTCCCTATAATTCATACTGCCCAATATATGAATGGACTGCAGCTTGTCTTATTGATGTGCAACACCTGCTATCTTTCTAAGTTGTTGTTTTCTTCCTGAATTCTGGCCACTCTCCAGAATGGGCTCAGGGATTTGTGTCCAAAATATGTACCACCTCCAAGCTCTGTGACATGGCCATGTAAAGGATAGTTGAAGAGAATCGCGAGCATCTCAGAAAACTCAGATATCAGTGTGACCAGGAAAGTCTCAGTGCAGAAACACTACTTTGGGCTTTTTGCTTACTTATTGTTGTGTTGCACTGAATGTCAGGAAGGTCTTTGCCTCAGGCCACCCCTTTGTGAAGCCTGAAGAAAACAGTTTTCAAATGGAAATGAATGGGCCTCACCTGTGGTTCTTTGCTCAATTGCTTTGGAAAGGGATGTGTCTTTATCAGCCTCTTGGTCCTGTGTGTGGCTGTGACTTAGATTCTCAGCACCTGATGGATCTTAAGAATGATCCCATGTGAGCTTCCAAAACCAAAATGGCAATAAATATCATTCATTGTGGATGAAGACTCTTGCCTTCCTCTGTTAGGTTCCTGCACTCCAACAAATGAGAATAGGGATTCTGTGAGTCAAATGAGTTCTTCAAAGTTCTGTAGAGGTGCTTGTGTTTTCGCATGACTCTAAATCACCTAAAGAATCGATACCTAAAATCAGTAGCCCTCAAATTGGAGAAACATAGAAGTATTAACGGCAGGCTTATTTGTTCACTCCTGGTTCACAGCAACGGTGTCCAGGCTACCCTGACTTTAGGCAAATGAGGGGCAAACGAGCTTATTTTGGACACTGTCTTGGGCTGCACCCCTCATGGAAACCTCCAGCCAGAGTTTAAGATGATTGACTATATGGAATAAGGTGAGGGCCATGTGGGAGTGTTTTGGTTTTAATGTTGGTCATTTGTGTGGCATTGGAAAAAATGACTGGTTCCACGTGGGCTTGAACTCTGGTGTGATTCCCCTTAAACACTGGGTTTTGGAACTGAACTCAGAAAAGCATTGCTATGAATTTTGTTGGGATTTTAAGAGGCCACGCATGAAAGTCGCTCTTGGAAACTGAGACATAGGCCCAGGGTAGATTTCCACAGAGGCCTGGGAATCTCAGCAAGGATATCACATGATTTTATTCTTAAAGAAATGGCATCCATAATTGAGAGTCAAAACACACATGCACCTCACATTGTAGACCTCAATGGGCCTGGCCTAATGTGACCTTTTGTCCATTCTTTGGGAAGCCTTGCCTGTGAGATTTCTCCAGAGATTTCATTGAAATGAGCTTCCTCACTATTTAATGTTTGCTGAATGAATTGAAACCCACAGTGCCTCCAACTTCATTCTTGAAAAATGGCTAGATAAATACCATGAAATTTTTGAAATTCCTATGACCAGGTGGCACTAGAGAAACATTGGATGTCCTATTGCTGATCATGAGTATACCAGACAGTGCCTTGATTTACTGAGTTTCATGTAAATGGTGTAGAACAGAGATGCCAGTAAGTTGGAGCCTGCTGAGTAGTGGGTCTAGAGCAGTGCTGGGGAGGTGTTTGATAAAACATCCGTGGTAGGGCCATGTGGATCTACCATTGGATTCCAAATGGCTTGTAACTGACATGGTGCTGCCAGCAGACCCTTATATGTAAAGGCATCTTGTTATATGGAGAGTTTTCAGAGGAAAATTAAGAATCAGGTTGATATGGACAAGGGGGCAATGGGGGCAAGCTGTGAGAGATAGAAGCCTAGTTGGTGCATTCTCTTGCAGACCCTGAACCACCACACGTGACAGAACTCCCTCCAGCACTGTGTCCCAGTTTAGCTGCTAGTATTTCGTGAAACAAATACCAAACTCACAGTGCAGCAGCCTAAACACCACAAAATGTGGAGGAGGACCAAATGACTTCACAGTCCACATAGGGAGACGGGGAGACACTTAGTCCCTAGTGGCCTCAATTTTCCTAAAAAGAGAGGATTCAGCACTGCTTCATCTTGTTCATTGGAAAATAAGAAACCATGTCCTCCAGGTCACATAGATGCAGACCCAGCTTTGATGGTCTCACTACCAAGGAAGCCAAATCTCATGAAAACAACATATATTTCGAGTGTGGAAGCTCAGAGGCAGTTTCTCAAAAAGTTTTTAGGCCAGCAGAGCTCCATGTTTGTGGAGTGTTTACCCTGTCCCTTACTTTTGGAAACTCCTCTACCAACTCCAAGGTTGTGAACTCCTGAGCATTTTCCATTCCAGATATGTATTCACTGATTTTGTAACTCTTCTCCTCTAATTGTGTCTTACTTGGGGTGAAGGTAATGTCAAGGCATTGTTCTGGATGAGAGCGCGAGGATATTTGTGCAGCATATATTTACATACACATTGGATTCATTTTCCAATTTTCCATTTGAAGTACTGAATCCCGGACACTAAAACTTACCTAGTAGACTCAGACTATTCATCCTAATATAATGGGAAAAATTAACCCAACACAATAGAAATACAAGCACTTCAGAGGAGACATGTTGTATAGTTGGACTTGAGATTTGCATTATATAAGGTAGGAGTTATAAATCTCGTCAAATTTTAATTGAAATATTCTCCATCTCTTTTTAAACTTAACAAATATGTGAATTCTTGTTTCCTTTTTCTGTAGCCTATTCACACATGTATATTTATATGCATATATAGAATCCTACCAGGTATCACACATACATTTTTGTGAGGTGGCTGTCTTGGCAGATACAAATTGTGAGAAGAGTTCACTCCTCCTAAATGCTGTTGGAAATGAAAATTCAACCTATAGGAGAACGTCCTAGTAGAACAAAATTATGCATAAACTCATGTTCAGTAAAATAAATATTTTTGCATCTGTGGATGATATATATTTACTGATGAATTTCGATTGGCATTTATATTGGTACTTTTTAATGTCTGTGAATGTTGTGTGTGTGTGTGTGTCTGTGTGTGTGTGTGAGTCTGTGTGTGTGTGTGTGTCTGTGTGTGTATAGACATAGATATATATATATACTCTCCAAATTTTTCAAAATATGAAAAAATGTGTCTAATATATACTCTCTAAATTCATTCATGTACATGTATGTGGATTTATAATCAACTTTTCACAAGATTATAATCAGAAATATTCATCCACCTGAAATACATATTTGTTTCATAGTACTGAAACCTAACTTCAGTGAATGGTGCATACAAATCCTAATTACTCTACAGTAACTGACCCAGTCTAACATCAATGCAAGAAGACTCCTATGGGACATGATATGTAATTTGTCATTCATTTGTATTCGACACTGGTACATTATTGTTTCTTCAGTTTTTGCACATCATAGGATATACATTCCATCCACAAGTTCACAAATTAATAGGCATTTGTTTCAACTTTAATCACTTCTTGCTTCAGAACACATGTATTGTCAGGGTTTCTTGACTGGTCTTTTCATCAGACTTCTTTCCAAACACATAATTTTGAATTTCCATAATCATTTTGAAGCAAAACTCACACACTCTTCATGATAAACCAAAACACTAATATATTCTCAATAGATATATAACTGGTTGGAATGAATGATTGTATTTCAATATACGATTTCCTTTAATTTTTCAGATATCAGTTCAATTCATTATTTAAAGTTGAAAAAATTATATTATTTATTCACAGTATGGTCTATTCATGCTTTTTTTCTATGTTAATAGAAACAGGGTACCCCTCTTTGTACCCCGATTCTAATATTACATCTTCAATATATTGCTCCCAAAAATGGTGAAAGAAATACTCATGTCACCTCATTATCACAGTAATATTATGGACAAAAAATGGAAAGGTCACACTTATGATTGTACCAAAGCCTAAATGGAAAGTGAACATGGATTTCTAAAAACTTCCATGTGCACGTTGCCTAATGCTGTCAATTGTCAATCCTATTGGTGACTACATATTTGTTTTTTCCTAATTTATATATTCAAACTCAACACTGTTGAAAATGTCTAATTCTATCCCTCACTTTATACTTTGCCTGATTTCATAATGTTTCTATTGATATCTGGTTTTCTACATATTTTCCCCAGTTCAACATAGTGACTGACTCTTCATATGTACTGACATTTACATTCACTCTATAACCAAAAGTCTATTGCTAAAGAACTTTTGGTCCAAATCCTATACTCACTCTTCTTCCTAAACCTACCGACTATCTTCCTAATCCTACTGAATATCCCTTTTTGACCTGATGTTCTCTTCTAAATTCTATCATCCAATGTACAACATCCTATGCCATTGTAATTCGAATTATCTGAGACATCTTTGCAGAACATAATTCAAAGCTAAGTATCCCAATCAAGGGCAAAACCCTTCTGGGCTTCAAATCATACCTAGATTTCTGTTTTCATACTTATATTTCACCTCTATATTCTTGTAAATATTGCAGGTTCCCAATGCCATTATTCATCGCACAGAATCATTCGTCACCAAATCAAACCTGTTTTTAACCCCAAGTATACACTGTTCCCTCAATCATTTTACAGAAGAGCAGGGACAGAGGGGTTCTTACAATACAGGAAAGTTGGGGATCTTCCTCCAGATGAGAACCTCAAATGTCCATGCACAAATGATATCTGGAGAAGTTGTAGGCAGGTATGAAGCACCTGAGAGAGCAAAAGTCATCTTCCATGGCAAACAACCTGGTCAGGATGAAGGGATGTGTCTGAATCTGCCTCTCTCTTCTTATTGTAGACAAGGTGGAACAATCCAGGCCTGAGTGGAGAGCTGTTCCCGGGTGCCAATGGTTGATATACATTCTACCTTATGAAAGTGTCACAGGAAGTAGGGGAAACCTCCATCTTATGTAACCCTTGGAAGCAACTGTTAGGACAAAGTGGTTGCCAAGGCAGTGACCTCATTCAGTTCCAAAGAATGTGACATACCTCATTTCCTTGGTGATGGAACTCTCTGAACTTGGTATCCAAGAAGCCAGGCACCCAGAGGCAGTCCCAGTCCCAGGCCCAGTGGGCTCACTTGTTTGGATTTAGCAAGGACAGAGTCAGTTTTCTTGGTACCTAATGATGTGAGGATGGCCAAATGCCAGGAGAGCTCTGAAGATGGACCTTTCCTGAGAAAACAGGTAGTGGCTAACCACTTTTTCCTGACATCTTCACAGAGTTGGTCAAGGAAACAAGATCTGAGAGAAGACAGGCCATTTTGGGGGAACATAGTATGGCCCACCAGTCAGAGGACACTCCGGATAGTCACAGACCTACTTGGGGGAAGGAGGTGCCTTTGTGGGAGTGGGTGTGGGTTTGTTGTATTGTCTCATGTTCTGAGAATAGATCGAAAAGGCGGTTTGTTTGGTTTGGAGCAGACAGTTTCTAGTAAGTCATTTGACACGGCGAGTGTTTCTGTTTATGTGTATCCCACTGTGTCCGTTGTTGTAGACATTAGGAAAGAGAATGCATTAATGGATGTGTCCTGTCTAGTATAAATCTTCCCTATAATTCATACTGCCCAATATATGAATGGACTGCAGCTTGTCTTATTGATGTGCAACACCTGCTATCTTTCTAAGTTGTTGTTTTCTTCCTGAATTCTGGCCACTCTCCAGAATGGGCTCAGGGATTTGTGTCCAAAATATGTACCACCTCCAAGCTCTGTGACATGGCCATGTAAAGGATAGTTGAAGAGAATCGCGAGCATCTCAGAAAACTCAGATATCAGTGTGACCAGGAAAGTCTCAGTGCAGAAACACTACTTTGGGCTTTTTGCTTACTTATTGTTGTGTTGCACTGAATGTCAGGAAGGTCTTTGCCTCAGGCCACCCCTTTGTGAAGCCTGAAGAAAACAGTTTTCAAATGGAAATGAATGGGCCTCACCTGTGGTTCTTTGCTCAATTGCTTTGGAAAGGGATGTGTCTTTATCAGCCTCTTGGTCCTGTGTGTGGCTGTGACTTAGATTCTCAGCACCTGATGGATCTTAAGAATGATCCCATGTGAGCTTCCAAAACCAAAATGGCAATAAATATCATTCATTGTGGATGAAGACTCTTGCCTTCCTCTGTTAGGTTCCTGCACTCCAACAAATGAGAATAGGGATTCTGTGAGTCAAATGAGTTCTTCAAAGTTCTGTAGAGGTGCTTGTGTTTTCGCATGACTCTAAATCACCTAAAGAATCGATACCTAAAATCAGTAGCCCTCAAATTGGAGAAACATAGAAGTATTAACGGCAGGCTTATTTGTTCACTCCTGGTTCACAGCAACGGTGTCCAGGCTACCCTGACTTTAGGCAAATGAGGGGCAAACGAGCTTATTTTGGACACTGTCTTGGGCTGCACCCCTCATGGAAACCTCCAGCCAGAGTTTAAGATGATTGACTATATGGAATAAGGTGAGGGCCATGTGGGAGTGTTTTGGTTTTAATGTTGGTCATTTGTGTGGCATTGGAAAAAATGACTGGTTCCACGTGGGCTTGAACTCTGGTGTGATTCCCCTTAAACACTGGGTTTTGGAACTGAACTCAGAAAAGCATTGCTATGAATTTTGTTGGGATTTTAAGAGGCCACGCATGAAAGTCGCTCTTGGAAACTGAGACATAGGCCCAGGGTAGATTTCCACAGAGGCCTGGGAATCTCAGCAAGGATATCACATGATTTTATTCTTAAAGAAATGGCATCCATAATTGAGAGTCAAAACACACATGCACCTCACATTGTAGACCTCAATGGGCCTGGCCTAATGTGACCTTTTGTCCATTCTTTGGGAAGCCTTGCCTGTGAGATTTCTCCAGAGATTTCATTGAAATGAGCTTCCTCACTATTTAATGTTTGCTGAATGAATTGAAACCCACAGTGCCTCCAACTTCATTCTTGAAAAATGGCTAGATAAATACCATGAAATTTTTGAAATTCCTATGACCAGGTGGCACTAGAGAAACATTGGATGTCCTATTGCTGATCATGAGTATACCAGACAGTGCCTTGATTTACTGAGTTTCATGTAAATGGTGTAGAACAGAGATGCCAGTAAGTTGGAGCCTGCTGAGTAGTGGGTCTAGAGCAGTGCTGGGGAGGTGTTTGATAAAACATCCGTGGTAGGGCCATGTGGATCTACCATTGGATTCCAAATGGCTTGTAACTGACATGGTGCTGCCAGCAGACCCTTATATGTAAAGGCATCTTGTTATATGGAGAGTTTTCAGAGGAAAATTAAGAATCAGGTTGATATGGACAAGGGGGCAATGGGGGCAAGCTGTGAGAGATAGAAGCCTAGTTGGTGCATTCTCTTGCAGACCCTGAACCACCACACGTGACAGAACTCCCTCCAGCACTGTGTCCCAGTTTAGCTGCTAGTATTTCGTGAAACAAATACCAAACTCACAGTGCAGCAGCCTAAACACCACAAAATGTGGAGGAGGACCAAATGGCTTCACAGTCCACATAGGGAGACGGGGAGACACTTAGTCCCTAGTGGCCTCAATTTTCCTAAAAAGAGAGGATTCAGCACTGCTTCATCTTGTTCATTGGAAAATAAGAAACCATGTCCTCCAGGTCACATAGATGCAGACCCAGCTTTGATGGTCTCACTACCAAGGAAGCCAAATCTCATGAAAACAACATATATTTCGAGTGTGGAAGCTCAGAGGCAGTTTCTCAAAAAGTTTTTAGGCCAGCAGAGCTCCATGTTTGTGGAGTGTTTACCCTGTCCCTTACTTTTGGAAACTCCTCTACCAACTCCAAGGTTGTGAACTCCTGAGCATTTTCCATTCCAGATATGTATTCACTGATTTTGTAACTCTTCTCCTCTAATTGTGTCTTACTTGGGGTGAAGGTAATGTCAAGGCATTGTTCTGGATGAGAGCGCGAGGATATTTGTGCAGCATATATTTACATACACATTGGATTCATTTTCCAATTTTCCATTTGAAGTACTGAATCCCGGACACTAAAACTTACCTAGTAGACTCAGACTATTCATCCTAATATAATGGGAAAAATTAACCCAACACAATAGAAATACAAGCACTTCAGAGGAGACATGTTGTATAGTTGGACTTGAGATTTGCATTATATAAGGTAGGAGTTATAAATCTCGTCAAATTTTAATTGAAATATTCTCCATCTCTTTTTAAACTTAACAAATATGTGAATTCTTGTTTCCTTTTTCTGTAGCCTATTCACACATGTATATTTATATGCATATATAGAATCCTACCAGGTATCACACATACATTTTTGTGAGGTGGCTGTCTTGGCAGATACAAATTGTGAGAAGAGTTCACTCCTCCTAAATGCTGTTGGAAATGAAAATTCAACCTATAGGAGAACGTCCTAGTAGAACAAAATTATGCATAAACTCATGTTCAGTAAAATAAATATTTTTGCATCTGTGGATGATATATATTTACTGATGAATTTCGATTGGCATTTATATTGGTACTTTTTAATGTCTGTGAATGTTGTGTGTGTGTGTGTGTCTGTGTGTGTGTGTGAGTCTGTGTGTGTGTGTGTGTCTGTGTGTGTATAGACATAGATATATATATATACTCTCCAAATTTTTCAAAATATGAAAAAATGTGTCTAATATATACTCTCTAAATTCATTCATGTACATGTATGTGGATTTATAATCAACTTTTCACAAGATTATAATCAGAAATATTCATCCACCTGAAATACATATTTGTTTCATAGTACTGAAACCTAACTTCAGTGAATGGTGCATACAAATCCTAATTACTCTACAGTAACTGACCCAGTCTAACATCAATGCAAGAAGACTCCTATGGGACATGATATGTAATTTGTCATTCATTTGTATTCGACACTGGTACATTATTGTTTCTTCAGTTTTTGCACATCATAGGATATACATTGCATCCACAAGTTCACAAATTAATAGGCATTTGTTTCAACTTTAATCACTTCTTGCTTCAGAACACATGTATTGTCAGGGTTTCTTGACTGGTCTTTTCATCAGACTTCTTTCCAAACACATAATTTTGAATTTCCATAATCATTTTGAAGCAAAACTCACACACTCTTCATGATAAACCAAAACACTAATATATTCTCAATAGATATATAACTGGTTGGAATGAATGATTGTATATCAATATACGATTTCCTTTAATTTTTCAGATATCAGTTCAATTCATTATTTAAAGTTGAAAAAATTATATTATTTATTCACAGTATGGTCTATTCATGCTTTTTTTCTATGTTAATAGAAACAGGGTACCCCTCTTTGTACCCCGATTCTAATATTACATCTTCAATATATTGCTCCCAAAAATGGTGAAAGAAATACTCATGTCACCTCATTATCACAGTAATATTATGGACAAAAAATGGAAAGGTCACACTTATGATTGTACCAAAGCCTAAATGGAAAGTGAACATGGATTTCTAAAAACTTCCATGTGCACGTTGCCTAATGCTGTCAATTGTCAATCCTATTGGTGACTACATATTTGTTTTTTCCTAATTTATATATTCAAACTCAACACTGTTGAAAATGTCTAATTCTATCCCTCACTTTATACTTTGCCTGATTTCATAATGTTTCTATTGATATCTGGTTTTCTACATATTTTCCCCAGTTCAACATAGTGACTGACTCTTCATATGTACTGACATTTACATTCACTCTATAACCAAAAGTCTATTGCTAAAGAACTTTTGGTCCAAATCCTATACTCACTCTTCTTCCTAAACCTACCGACTATCTTCCTAATCCTACTGAATATCCCTTTTTGACCTGATGTTCTCTTCTAAATTCTATCATCCAATGTACAACATCCTATGCCATTGTAATTCGAATTATCTGAGACATCTTTGCAGAACATAATTCAAAGCTAAGTATCCCAATCAAGGGCAAAACCCTTCTGGGCTTCAAATCATACCTAGATTTCTGTTTTCATACTTATATTTCACCTCTATATTCTTGTAAATATTGCAGGTTCCCAATGCCATTATTCATCGCACAGAATCATTCGTCACCAAATCAAACCTGTTTTTAACCCCAAGTATACACTGTTCCCTCAATCATTTTACAGAAGAGCAGGGACAGAGGGGTTCTTACAATACAGGAAAGTTGGGGATCTTCCTCCAGATGAGAACCTCAAATGTCCATGCACAAATGATATCTGGAGAAGTTGTAGGCAGGTATGAAGCACCTGAGAGAGCAAAAGTCATCTTCCATGGCAAACAACCTGGTCAGGATGAAGGGATGTGTCTGAATCTGCCTCTCTCTTCTTATTGTAGACAAGGTGGAACAATCCAGGCCTGAGTGGAGAGCTGTTCCCGGGTGCCAATGGTTGATATACATTCTACCTTATGAAAGTGTCACAGGAAGTAGGGGAAACCTCCATCTTATGTAACCCTTGGAAGCAACTGTTAGGACAAAGTGGTTGCCAAGGCAGTGACCTCATTCAGTTCCAAAGAATGTGACATACCTCATTTCCTTGGTGATGGAACTCTCTGAACTTGGTATCCAAGAAGCCAGGCACCCAGAGGCAGTCCCAGTCCCAGGCCCAGTGGGCTCACTTGTTTGGATTTAGCAAGGACAGAGTCAGTTTTCTTGGTACCTAATGATGTGAGGATGGCCAAATGCCAGGAGAGCTCTGAAGATGGACCTTTCCTGAGAAAACAGGTAGTGGCTAACCACTTTTTCCTGACATCTTCACAGAGTTGGTCAAGGAAACAAGATCTGAGAGAAGACAGGCCATTTTGGGGGAACATAGTATGGCCCACCAGTCAGAGGACACTCCGGATAGTCACAGACCTACTTGGGGGAAGGAGGTGCCTTTGTGGGAGTGGGTGTGGGTTTGTTGTATTGTCTCATGTTCTGAGAATAGATCGAAAAGGCGGTTTGTTTGGTTTGGAGCAGACAGTTTCTAGTAAGTCATTTGACACGGCGAGTGTTTCTGTTTATGTGTATCCCACTGTGTCCGTTGTTGTAGACATTAGGAAAGAGAATGCATTAATGGATGTGTCCTGTCTAGTATAAATCTTCCCTATAATTCATACTGCCCAATATATGAATGGACTGCAGCTTGTCTTATTGATGTGCAACACCTGCTATCTTTCTAAGTTGTTGTTTTCTTCCTGAATTCTGGCCACTCTCCAGAATGGGCTCAGGGATTTGTGTCCAAAATATGTACCACCTCCAAGCTCTGTGACATGGCCATGTAAAGGATAGTTGAAGAGAATCGCGAGCATCTCAGAAAACTCAGATATCAGTGTGACCAGGAAAGTCTCAGTGCAGAAACACTACTTTGGGCTTTTTGCTTACTTATTGTTGTGTTGCACTGAATGTCAGGAAGGTCTTTGCCTCAGGCCACCCCTTTGTGAAGCCTGAAGAAAACAGTTTTCAAATGGAAATGAATGGGCCTCACCTGTGGTTCTTTGCTCAATTGCTTTGGAAAGGGATGTGTCTTTATCAGCCTCTTGGTCCTGTGTGTGGCTGTGACTTAGATTCTCAGCACCTGATGGATCTTAAGAATGATCCCATGTGAGCTTCCAAAACCAAAATGGCAATAAATATCATTCATTGTGGATGAAGACTCTTGCCTTCCTCTGTTAGGTTCCTGCACTCCAACAAATGAGAATAGGGATTCTGTGAGTCAAATGAGTTCTTCAAAGTTCTGTAGAGGTGCTTGTGTTTTCGCATGACTCTAAATCACCTAAAGAATCGATACCTAAAATCAGTAGCCCTCAAATTGGAGAAACATAGAAGTATTAACGGCAGGCTTATTTGTTCACTCCTGGTTCACAGCACGGTGTCCAGGCTACCCTGACTTTAGGCAAATGAGGGGCAAACGAGCTTATTTTGGACACTGTCTTGGGCTGCACCCCTCATGGAAACCTCCAGCCAGAGTTTAAGA
Organism: Callospermophilus lateralis; assembly: GCF_048772815.1. Taxonomy (NCBI): domain Eukaryota; kingdom Metazoa; phylum Chordata; class Mammalia; order Rodentia; family Sciuridae; genus Callospermophilus; species Callospermophilus lateralis. The sequence continues at coordinate 108,705 of NW_027514894.1, forward strand.
TGATTGACTATATGGAATAAGGTGAGGGCCATGTGGGAGTGTTTTGGTTTTAATGTTGGTCATTTGTGTGGCATTGGAAAAAATGACTGGTTCCACGTGGGCTTGAACTCTGGTGTGATTCCCCTTAAACACTGGGTTTTGGAACTGAACTCAGAAAAGCATTGCTATGAATTTTGTTGGGATTTTAAGAGGCCACGCATGAAAGTCGCTCTTGGAAACTGAGACATAGGCCCAGGGTAGATTTCCACAGAGGCCTGGGAATCTCAGCAAGGATATCACATGATTTTATTCTTAAAGAAATGGCATCCATAATTGAGAGTCAAAACACACATGCACCTCACATTGTAGACCTCAATGGGCCTGGCCTAATGTGACCTTTTGTCCATTCTTTGGGAAGCCTTGCCTGTGAGATTTCTCCAGAGATTTCATTGAAATGAGCTTCCTCACTATTTAATGTTTGCTGAATGAATTGAAACCCACAGTGCCTCCAACTTCATTCTTGAAAAATGGCTAGATAAATACCATGAAATTTTTGAAATTCCTATGACCAGGTGGCACTAGAGAAACATTGGATGTCCTATTGCTGATCATGAGTATACCAGACAGTGCCTTGATTTACTGAGTTTCATGTAAATGGTGTAGAACAGAGATGCCAGTAAGTTGGAGCCTGCTGAGTAGTGGGTCTAGAGCAGTGCTGGGGAGGTGTTTGATAAAACATCCGTGGTAGGGCCATGTGGATCTACCATTGGATTCCAAATGGCTTGTAACTGACATGGTGCTGCCAGCAGACCCTTATATGTAAAGGCATCTTGTTATATGGAGAGTTTTCAGAGGAAAATTAAGAATCAGGTTGATATGGACAAGGGGGCAATGGGGGCAAGCTGTGAGAGATAGAAGCCTAGTTGGTGCATTCTCTTGCAGACCCTGAACCACCACACGTGACAGAACTCCCTCCAGCACTGTGTCCCAGTTTAGCTGCTAGTATTTCGTGAAACAAATACCAAACTCACAGTGCAGCAGCCTAAACACCACAAAATGTGGAGGAGGACCAAATGGCTTCACAGTCCACATAGGGAGACGGGGAGACACTTAGTCCCTAGTGGCCTCAATTTTCCTAAAAAGAGAGGATTCAGCACTGCTTCATCTTGTTCATTGGAAAATAAGAAACCATGTCCTCCAGGTCACATAGATGCAGACCCAGCTTTGATGGTCTCACTACCAAGGAAGCCAAATCTCATGAAAACAACATATATTTCGAGTGTGGAAGCTCAGAGGCAGTTTCTCAAAAAGTTTTTAGGCCAGCAGAGCTCCATGTTTGTGGAGTGTTTACCCTGTCCCTTACTTTTGGAATCCTCTCTACCAACTCCAAGGTTGTGAACTCCTGAGCATTTTCCATTCCAGATATGTATTCACTGATTTGTAACTCTTCTCCTCTAATTGTGTCTTACTTGGGGTGAAGGTAATGTCAAGGCATTGTTCTGGATGAGAGCGCGAGGATATTTGTGCAGCATATATTTACATACACATTGGATTCATTTTCCAATTTTCCATTTGAAGTACTGAATCCCGGACACTAAAACTTACCTAGTAGACTCAGACTATTCATCCTAATATAATGGGAAAAATTAACCCAACACAATAGAAATACAAGCACTTCAGAGGAGACATGTTGTATAGTTGGACTTGAGATTTGCATTATATAAGGTAGGAGTTATAAATCTCGTCAAATTTTAATTGAAATATTCTCCATCTCTTTTTAAACTTAACAAATATGTGAATTCTTGTTTCCTTTTTCTGTAGCCTATTCACACATGTATATTTATATGCATATATAGAATCCTACCAGGTATCACACATACATTTTTGTGAGGTGGCTGTCTTGGCAGATACAAATTGTGAGAAGAGTTCACTCCTCCTAAATGCTGTTGGAAATGAAAATTCAACCTATAGGAGAACGTCCTAGTAGAACAAAATTATGCATAAACTCATGATTCAGTAAAATAAATATTTTTGCATCTGTGGATGATATATATTTACT